>NC_056745.1:1317186095-1317271095 GCF_019279795.1 Protopterus annectens | reverse complement strand
TGTGTATATGTGCTTTTTCCTACAAAACATGTGTGAATCCCTCAATGACTTCCAAACTGCAATGGATCTGCACTTCTTGGCCCTTTCAGTTGATGCAGGCCTCCAAACTCCTGTCTTCCACAAGGCCTGCTGATGTCATCTACCATAAGGTCATGAACAGCCATCTTAATGTTAGACTTAAGCCATGGCATGTGCATTAAGTACTGTGATCTGCACTGTGTATGACTGGATAGATAGTTCTACTCTCACTCCAGTACACTTGATATGAATGTTTATATCCCTACAAAACAAATATGATTACCACACTGACTTAGGAAGAAGCAGAGTTTTGCACTATTTTGAGCATAGCAGGTGATGCAGGCCTCCAAATTCTTGTCCTCCACAAGGCCAAATGACTTATTAAGAGGCAGGGTTTTGCACTATTTTAGGTGTAGCAGGTGACACAGGCCTGCAAATTCAAGTCATCTACATGGCCTTCTGATGTCATCTAGCATAAGAGTACCTAAAGACATGGTAATGTCAGACTTGACTTGTGACACATGCATTAAGTTCTGTTATCTGCAGTGTTTAAAACTAGATATGTAGGGGTTCTTATCTCACTGCAGCCAACTTGGGGTGTGTATGCAGTAAAGTGTTCTATAAACATTAATTGGTATGGGTACTGTTCTCACTGTAGCCATGTTGGTGTGTGTGGATGTTAGTCAGCGTGGTTTACATCAGCCTATGGGATCATTGGTATTTGTTAGGCTAATGGCCCTAAGGCCCTTACAATCCTAGTTAAGTTCTTACCCTTATGTACATGATCAGCATCTATTGCCCTTGTCCAAGAGGGACACAGGCAGTACCCTCATGGTGATATTATCGTCACTCATCCAATTGTACAAATTGCATCTGAAGAGGGTAAATGATGTGCTCTGTTTGACATTAAGTGGGAGTTTATTCCAAAGGTTTGTTAACCTCTGGGAGACATATCTCTCCCTCCATCATGTTTTATTGATGTCACATACCAGATTAAGGTCCTTACAGTGAGTAATCCATGTACTATTTGACTGACTTGATGTGCAGTATTTTCAGTAAAGCAGGGTCAGAGATTGCCTCATATGCAACACAGAGATCACATCTGAATAGTCTGTATGACACAGACTAAAATGACAGTGATTTCAGCTGATCCCCATAGCACAGATTCTGAAGACTTGAATTTCTCTTGTGAGGAACTTTTGTGGTCTCTGCAATTGCCACTCATGCTTGGAAACATACATAACAAAATGGCCATTGCACTCATATATTGGCCTGATGAGGGAAGAGTACATGGCAGTTAAAACTACTTCATATTCAGGTGACAGTGCCCTCAGTTATGACAAGAGCAAGATATAATGCCCTTCTTACCACTGTGGAGACATGGTGATCTAAGTTAAGGTAAGTGTAAACTTGTTTGCCCAGGTCTGTCTGCTGAGGTTTCTCACCTTTGAGTATGTACTTAAGGTGTTGATATTGATGTGCCACTTAGCAGGAACATTGCTGGCACTAAAAGGAATGGATACTACATGTATTTGCATGGAGTTCAAGGCCATGACTTTGGCAACAATCATTTGATCATGTATGACCCTCTTGTAGAACTTTGACATAATTTGGAGATTACATGACCACACCCAGTTTGCAGGCATTGGCATACCTTGTCAGCCACAGATATTCCCTTTGTGTTTGTATGTCAGATAAATGGATTCCAAACATTAGAGGACCCAGGACTGAACCCTGTGGAATATCACTGGTTACAGCTCTCCTACTGGAGGTGGATACCCCTATTCTGACTATATGAGTTCTATCAGTGAGGCAGTTAGTAACTCCTCTAATAATATTATTGTTGATGGCTAGCTGGGTGGGTTTGTGAATGATGCTTAAGTGGGGGATAGTGTCAAATAGCTTGGCTATGTCCAGGTGGTTGTATTCACAGATGTCCGCTCATCCAGGTCATTGGAGACTGTCTCATAGATGCCCACCAGGTTTAACAGGCATGATCTCCCTTTCACAAATCCAAACAATGTAGGATCAAGTGTTTGTAGATTACCTATATCTTTGTTGATAAGGTACATGATGATTTGCCCCATGCCTTTATAGATATGGCTAGTCAGGCTAATAGGGCTATAGTTCCTATGGCCAGTGGATGTACCACATCTATGCAAGGGGATAACAGTGGTCATTTTCAAGTCATTTGGGATGGAGCCAGTGGTTACACTATGTTTGTAAAGAGTTCCCAGTGGTGTTAGTAATCCATGTTGGATCCCATGTAGGATGCAGCCTAGGATGTTAGCAGATGCAATAGATGCTGTGTTTGTCACCTTACAGAGGCCATTTACTACATGTTATTTAGAGATACAAGATGTGGGACAGGTTGTAGGGATATCATGGTATATGTGTGGTGGCGACATTGGAGTGCAGTTGTCACAGAACTTGGCCAACAGGTTAGCTATGTCTACATGCTCATTATATGTGGTATAACTAACTATGAGTTTGGCAACAATGTGAATCTTTCCTTTTATGTTACACATGTAACTACACAATGCCTTGTGGTTGTCCTTTGTGGAGAATGATAATTTTGTCCCTTACTTTGTTTTGCAGGACATCATAATGACACTTATTTGCTTGTTTAAGCTGAGGAGGGAGTGCTTCCATTTTTGGGGGTTTACTCTCCCTCCTAATATTAGACAGCAATTTCTACCTCCTATTGTAAAACCTGCTAATGACAGTTGTCCAGCAGGCAGGTTTGCTGAGCCATGATGAGCTCATTTTGCTCCTGTCAGGTCCAGGCGAGTTAATGCAGTTGTACAAGTGCTTGTATAAAGCATTGCTGTAGAGCTTGGCATAGTTGCCTGTTCCATCTGGGGGGGTGGGAAGTCAAGATAGTTATACTATCCCATAGAAGGTTATATTCTGCTTTGCTGAATTTTATGGGGATGTGTCATGTGTGAATGAGACCAATTTGTGGTCAGATCTCATCAGGGAGGACCTCACAGTGGAGGTTCTACAGAGTTTACCCATATTGTTAAGCACCTGATGCAGTATGTTATCTCTCCTTGTTTGGATGTCAACCCACTGGCCCATGGCATTGTAGTTAAGGAAGTTTACTAACCTCTGGGCAAGTGAGTTTGAACACGAGTAATCTACCCAGTTGGTGGGTAGTTAAGGTCATCCAAAGCTATCTTGTTTTGATGTATCTTGATAGACTCAAGTACATCCATATAAGCACAGTGGGTGTCCTGATTCATGGAGTTGCTCCTGTAGCTGACAATGGCTTGATAAGATGCCCTAAGAGCAGTCAATAGCATCAGCAGTTTCTCCAGAGAACCATACTGTCTAACCAATCTGGATGTGTAACTATCCTTAATGAATATGTATACACCACCTCCATTAATTTTCACACTTTAAGTTTGAGGTCTGAATGTGCAGAAGGAGGTGTGGTTTGGTATGGGTGTGGTGCTTTCCACAGCCTTGACCAAGGTGTCTGTGATTGCATAAATGTCTGCATCTTACCAGGTGTACACAGCTTCCAGTGAGTAGAATTTCATTGTGGCATTCCTAGCGTTTAGCAGCATAAATGTGAAGTTGTTTGTAGATGGCATTTTCTCATTGGGAAATTTTCCCTTGGGCACCACCTCACTCACTACGGGGGTGGTAACAGCCTTGGCCAGTAGCCAAAATCCCAGGGGTGACAGATAAAGAGATGGGGTCCATCTCTGGCAAAGCATTGAGGGCTGTTGAGTAGGTCATCCCAGGCCAACAGATAGTGGATCCCCTTAAAATTGCACCACACCCTAAGGCAATTATTGAACTCAATCATTTTCCATTTGTATAGCGCCATCATCCTAGGTGATGGTAAAATGCAGATCAAGACCAATGTCATATCTGCCTGAGACACATATTGTCAGTAAGCTCAGTCATGTATCTGCATACAGTCCAGAGAGGTACGTCTCAAGTCATATACACCAACAGGAACTATAACATAATCATAACAGTACCCGATGTTGACAGGCTTGAGTGCATGTGTGAATGGCATATCCTGACACCTCACAGAAAGCTGACCATGACCTTTCCCTTATGTAGCCTGGTGAAAGGCACATCAATGTGTTTCATTATGTAATCACCTATGAGTAATATGTTTGTTTTTATGTTCTGACCTAGGTATTTGACCGGTGAGACAGTAGTGGATGAGCTATTATGAGTACTGTGTTCTGCAGAAGTATGATTATGTGTAGCAAGCTTGTGTTTGGGCTTCTGAGGTGTCTGGTGTTACTTATGGGTCTGGTAAGGACCTCCGCACATTTAGGTATGTATGATGTGGATTTGGGTGGAATAGGAGGTGAGATGTGCATGTTGGCAACCTGCTCATTGTCATGGGTATTGACTGGAGTATGAGAGAGCATGGATGCAAGGATTTTAATATAGTTACATCTCTCACACATTGTGTTTGTGTGGAGTAGGAATAGAGGGTTGGGAATGCTTTCCACATCTCGTCAGCAGTCACTGATAACATCATTAGCAATAGATTCTTGCTTGTGTATATGCCACACCAGGCCATGGCTAAGCAGTGGCCTGACAGATGCTTACATTTAACATGTTATCACCTTTATATTGTCATTATAAGAGAAAACAGTACCTGAAAGTGTGGCATAACATGGTAGGTTGAGCATGATGCTTTGCCAGGCATGTGGCACTTGCATTAACCATAATACTGTTATTAGGCAGGGTCACAATAGCATACCTACAAATGTGACAATGTACAACTCCAGCAAAGTTAGGGTCATCCTGCTATACCCTTGTGGTTGACAGCCTCAAACACACTATCTATAGGCACTCTTTGTAGTGAAGATGTGGATGTCCATGCATGCACAGAAAACTTGTTCAACTTTGCAGTCATTACTTTGACCTTGCAAGTCTACAATGGCTATCAAGCAACCAGACAGCAATTGAATGTTGTATGAAATGATGTGGGAACACAGAACTGTATTCTGGTAACATAAATGTACAGTATGACATACTTAGGATACGTGGGAGAGAAACGCATTGGCCAAACATTGCCACTCTTCTGCAGTAGGTCTCACATCCATGTCACATAGATGTCCACCATTACACTGCCGAAGGGTGGGCTGCATCAATTGCTGTGAAATTGTCACCTAACATGGATCACTGCTGCTGTAGTGCTTGCTAGAGCAACCTTGGGCATCTATGTCACCTGACATTGAGCATCATATTGTGATGCAGCAGCTGTGCTCCTAATCACGATGAGGTCAGTACCCTTGTCAAATCCTATGAGTCTCGGAACATAAGGCATAGTACATGCAAAAGTCAAATAATTGCTCTGGTCGCTAATCAGGGCATCTACCTGGAAAAGAGTATGTCAAGCCTACAGAACCTTGCATCATGTGGGACAACTGTGTGGATCAACAAACAGGCTGTGGCCTGCTTCTTATCTTGAGCTTGGTACTAATGCTTGGCTTCTGGTGAGAGTAAAAGAGTAGGAGCTTTGTATCTCAGCAGAATGTGGCTTTGGTGAGTCCAGCAGTAGGAGTAACCAGGCATCAGCAGTTTAGGGCACTCCCCTCTTTTCAGCTTTCTTCACAAGGCAATTGTTTGTTTTCAGTATGCACTGCTTGATTAGTGTCTAACTGTAGAATAACTGAGTAAATACTCCATCCTTCCCTTTGCAGGATATATGTATTAGTTTCCTTTCCAGTGTTTGCCTGTGCTCTGTACAGACTCAAACACCTTGGGTGACAATTTTCTTGTAAACCATGATGGAATTAACTGCAGTACCGAGTTGCACAAAAGACAACCAGCATTCAGTGACAAGCACTGTCCTCAGAAGTCTCAGTAGTCTGATATTTAAAGCCATGAAAAGAATTATCATGGAAATGATCAATAAAGATGTAGTACACCTACAGACACTGGACCAAACCCACTTTGGTTTTGTTAAGGGCAGATCATGCCTACCCTACCTGGTGGCCCTCATTGAGTGGTAAACAAAGCAAAGGATGAGGAGGGGGAATAATTCACTCTACCTATCATGGCCTGACAAGGCATTTGTCACTATTAGGCCATAAGCCATTGTTGACAAACTGTAGAGGTTAGTTACAAACTAGTTTGTCAGCCAGTGGATAGCCAAAAGGCTGACAGACATTATCTAGGTCAATAGCACTGGGGAGCCCACTGCTACAATGCGGCCAGTCACCAGTGAACTCCCTCACAAATCATTCCTGGGACTGTTCCTTCTAGGCATTTACTTCTGTAAAGTCATGGCCATTGTCATTGCCCTCTGACTGACTAAATTTGCAGATGATTTCAAATTAGAGGAGTTGTCATTGAATCCCACACTGACTCAGCAGTTATCCAGGATGGGCTGGCACAGACATTCAGTTGCTGTCAGAGCCATGGACTAACACTAAATGCCAAGGAATGCACAATACTATCCCTTGGGAAGTCATCCAATACTGATAACTATCTTATTGACCACACACCTCCAACAGTTGACACAGAAGTCAGGAACTTATGGGCACATAGATAGTAATCTAGCCTCTGACCGTCATGGGTCAGTAATATCTGGGGATTCATTCTATGTTGTGCAACCTATAAACAAATCTATGGCATGTAAATCCAAGAAAGTCATTGTTCCAATGTATTTTCCATTCATCACACCTATCATTGAGTGCAATGCCACCTTTTGTATGTAACTAACCAGGCATATCTGACAACTGCAACATCCACCGATATTCCACAGTAAACCAATACACAACAGTACATAACATGTCCTATGCAGACTGCTTCAAGGCAGTAACTGTGTATTCTGTCTCCAACATGCTTTGGAGGGGAGGTGTATGCCTGCCAAGCAGAGAGGTGTCAGACCCCACTGTGTACCTCCTGCATATCCAAGAAAGGGCTAGCATGAGAATTACCTATCCTACACACCTACACCTTGACTGTGGTATAAATAGGACATGCTGGAGAAACAGGTCTGTAGCCCAGAGACTACACCCAATATGTAGCAAGTTACCCATGTGAAGCAGAGTTCTTCCCTACTTTAAGTCATGTGCAAGTTATATGATAGGATGGGGAACACAGCAATGATAACTGCTTTAGGACAAATGTCTCTAATGGACACAGGGAAACCATAGGTGGTTCATATCCCAAATCCCGGCTTGTTTATGTCTCAGCTCCCAAACCCTGCTTACACTTATCAAAAGTATCAGATCTTGTCAGAGTTTAGGGATGCATGGCTATGCTAAAAGAAGCCCTTGTTTTTGTTAGCCTATTATGCACATATAAACCTATGGAGCCATGCACCTGTACTGTTTTACCATTCTGATGCCATTTTTCATCTGTGCTGTGATTCCATCCTGTGCTCTGACGTTGACATGGGTTTACTGTAGGTGTGTGCCATAGGTGTCATACACAACCCTGAAAGTGAAATGTAAACAGTTCCATGATGCACCTTTCATTGTCTGACTACACAGCCATTACAACAGCATCCAATGTAATGTACACAAAATAATGTTGTTTAATAATTAGTGATGGGAGCATACATTATCTGTAACTTACCAGTACAAGGCAACAATGAATGAACCAAATACATATTAATTTAGATAGTCACCCTGCGCATCAGACACATAGCTTAATTTCCCTGCATCGATGAGAAGGATGATAGGGATGAGCACATGTATCATTACTTGTGCAGGGTGTTGTTTGGGAGTGCAGGAGGCTTAGACTGACCCAATAGGTTGGCAAGCACGTGTGTGTGAGTTAAAATGGGAAGCAGACAAGATGGACCATGTAAATGTGGCATGTGTGTCTGTAGGTGACCTGAATGTGACAGTGGTGTGTGAGTGTCTGCATGCACACAGCCACACTGAGTGATTGCCCTATGTGTCTGCATGTTGGACAGCTTTGAGCCATGCATGGTAGAGCTGAGGATTCATCATTTCCTCCCCCAAACATCAGAACTGGCTCTGCCAGGAGTTGCACTGGCACCTCCATGCCCAAGGTCAGATGCTGGTCTACTACCTGAAGGGGACTACTGTCTGCTGAGACTGTGTCCTCCACTGGAACACCCAGGACCATGAGCCCATGGCCTGCCACATCTTGGTGTGGATAGCACATTCCCCTCTGGAGCACTGGATGTACTGCTACTATGGGAGTGTGATTTTGCACGGCATTGTGAACTCTCAACAGATATAGTTGCTCACCTACACCCATGCCAATGCTCAACTCCAACCAGATGTTCCATTACAGACAATGTGCATTCCAAGGAAGATAGTGTGCAGCTCACCTACACCCATGCCGATGCTCAACTCTAACCAGATGCTCCATTACAGACAATGTGCATTCCAAGGGAGATAGTGTGCGATCTGTCTCAGACCAACATCTTTCCACTGCATCAGTCAACTGATCCAGGGTATCAGCAACATGGTGGAGGCAGTCACAGATGTCAGGCTGTGCTGCATCCATAAGCCTGAGCATTCATCTGGAGTTGCTTTTAGAATGTGCCTGTGCCTCCATGACAGCCCTAAACATACGCTGAGTGACACGTGATGAGCCACCTGCAACAGGTGGTGGAAGGACAGCAGGCCTCCTATGAGCACCACTATCAATCCATCTGTCTGGAACCACACCAACTGTCTTGCTATGGCCAATATCAACACTCACTACAGCCACAGTAATGTCCCCACCCTCAGACTGTCCCGTATCTGTGGCCTCATGGGACTGGGTATGTGTAGGCATACTGACTGTGTACAGTGATAATGAGGGTGGATGACGGATGTAAACCTCTGTTACAAATTCAGCCCCTGCAACCCCCAGATGTGCCTCATTTTGGCCACCATTGTCATCAGAGTCTGAAGAGACACTGACATCATGTTGTGAAGGGGACAAACCCAACCTCCGAAGTCACCTGTGATAAAAAGGGAAAAGCATCACATTAATACCTGCACTACTATGCTCTGCAGTACTTTGATGCAATATATATTAAGCTGTATACACTGCTGTCATTATTATAGTCTTGTATAACCCACAGTCTGATATAGCAGGACATGAGGACATTTTCTAACTCAAATCTTTAAGCATTTGAAAATAAGGGTGGGTGGCCTAATGGTTAAGGTCTTTGCCTTACAAACACAAGCTGCAGGGTTTGAGTCTCACAAGGGATAATTGGCTAGGCTTAAAATGGCTCGCAAGGGCAGTTAGCTTAGTACTAATCTATGAACCTATGAGCCTATAAAAGATCATTAAACTAGACTCTCAGGAGCAAAACATAAATGATGTACACTGTTGACATTCTGCAGAACTCTACACAGTTTACTGGAATGGCCATCTGAAAAGTCCTGATAATACTGTGAAATCAATGTGGATGCACCTACAAAGGCATAAGCATGACCCTAATGTGTGTACAGTCAGAACATATCTGTACATTTGTCAATCATGCAGACAGTACATCAATCCAGCCAGCAGGCTTGGGATGACACTTTAATACCCAAAAGCAAATATACATCTTTGACAAAAATGTTTTGTGCTTACCAACAGCAGGAGCACAGCATCTTCCTATTCCTGACAGTTTTGAATAACATTTGAGGAAGAGGTAATGTAAACAGTACCATGTTATATTATAACATTGGTACTATGTCTAACTCTCTCCCATTTACAGTAGCTGCTATGTCAACAGGTATCTGGTCACAATCTGCATGAGTTTAAAACTGCAGCTAACCTCCTTTCCATCACCATGTAAAACACCTGACATGAACGTAAAATGATTTACTATTATAATAATGAGTGAAAGTTCAGCAAAAACGGGAATGTCAAAAGTCATTTGTTTGCTTCCCGTACTTTCACTACTGTGAGTGCTCATTGTATCAAATGACACTGTGCATTCACACACATGTGGTTGACGTTATGACTACAGATTGCGATACAGTGTGGATTGGGAAATCACCCATTTCCCCACTGTAATGTGATCTCAGATTTGGAATATATAATTTGCAGGGGGTATGGGGGGGGGGGTGCAGCCTCCCATATGGTGATTGCACAGAAACTTGCCCCTGCAAAAATGTTGTATCATGTGATGTGCAGTAATGAACTGCAAAAAAGATGTCAAAAGTGTGAATGTGATCTTTTCACTACATGCACTTCGACATTCTGATCTCATTAATAAGCAGGAAGTTGGTATTCGGAGTTGATGTTCTGAATGGATTATGCTCTGATGTTCACTTATTTGATAATAAACCACGCAAAACTAAGTACACCCTGACACGTTAAGTGTTATAGTATTCCATTGCTGTTCCTAATAAGCATACTTGGATGTTCCTGTTGTATGAAAACAGTGGCACCCATATCCACTATGTTGCAAGGTTCGCCAGGAATTCTTCAGTGGCTGAGAGAGGTTTTTTCCCACTGCAGACCCACCACCAATGACCTGACAATCCTTGGCCACATCTGCTGCCCATCTGCATGCTGAGTAGATCATGTCTGTGGCACGGTGTTACACCTGCTCATATGTGCGATTCTGGTGATTCACAGCATTTATGTTATGGACCAGTTCATCCCACAAAGCTTGTTGCTCTTGCCTATTTGCCCTCCTTCTGTACAGCAATACATGGTAGTGTTGTCTTAATGCCTCAATTATGAGGTTGTTTTCAGGCTCAGTGAAAGGTGGGCAGCATCTGGCATGCATGATATCACCTGAATTGAAAAACTTGAGAACACATGCCAGGATCACATACATGGGTGTAGAGTATATACACATGCAGCAATAAAAGAATGCTGTCAGTATTCCCTGCTTGATTACACATCTGATATGCAACAGTGTGCCAAACATACAAAGGGTATGGAACCAACTAAGATAGTAGCAATAGTGACCTACTACTGTTTGTGCAAGAACAGATACTCACATATGATCACACACCCAACACAGGAGTCCACTTGTAGTGTGGCCCATAGCAGGACCCCCCCATACCATGTATAAAAAACAATGCCAAACAAATAGCTGTGTATAACAACTGCTAACAAAGGAAGTATCCAGCAGACCTGTGTCTCTAGTTAACAGGCAGCATTATACCCTTGCTGTAGTCTATATCCTATGTATGTGTTATACAACTGCAGATCAATGACATGTCACCTGTACAGTTCTAAGAAAAGCTTACTGATATAATCCCCATTCCCCCTAAGTATATTCAAACATATGCATCATGTTGGAAACAAAATGGTTACATACCAGGTGGAGTCCTCTGTTGAAAGATACATATATATAAGTGTTGTGCCAATGAATTCACTATAGAAAGTAACTCTCATGCACAGTGGTTTCCCTAGCTAGAAGTTTGTCTTTTTAATATGATTGTCATTAGCAGTGATTGCCTCTGAACCAGTCTGTGGTTCAGGAATGCTAATTGCAGCACACACAGCTGATCTGCAGTATAATCAGGCAATCCCATGCAACTATTCAACAAGATATAAGGCCTCAGTGTAGAATCCATCCACTTTGTCATATGTTAGGGTGGAAATTACTGGAGTAAATATACTACATCAGCACAGAGAGAATGTTTGTAGTAGATACTTATTGCATACAGATGCATGTGCTACAGTCTGCAACTGCTGATGCTGCTGTAAGTAATAAGCATAGTCAGAGATGCTGCAGAATGTGGAGGGCAACAACACTTATGAGAAACGGCGTGACCTGGGGCAGCCTTAGTGTACAGCCAGAGCCTCATTGAGGGAACCTATCCTACAGGAAGTTAGAGTATGTGTTTAAGGTAAGTATGTTAGACAAAATATCATTAACAGAGTAAAGGGCAACATGGTTGTTGTGTCCTAGAACAAGGTACAGGGTACATTTACCATTATGTCAACCATTTAGACAACCACCAAGTCATGTGTTATGCTATGGTAGTCATCTGGAACCTGTGTGCTGGCAACTCTTGCTTCTAGCAACATATGTTTATGTTACTTGTGCAGCTGTGGTTATCTGTAATATCAGTAGCAAATCATTGTATGCTGCAGTCTGAGATTACTGGGCCTCATTTGAATTACATACTTCAAAATCCTCTGTGAATGCATAATAATGCATGACCTGACATTCTATATACTTTCTAATGTTGTAATAGGAATATGTTAACTCTGCTCCTATCTGTAGGCTTTAGACTTCCATCACTGAGAAGCTGACATTCCATCTGTACTGCTTTGGGTGGATAAATAGGTGATGAGACAGTCATACAAATCAAAATTCATAATGGTGATGTACACATACATGTATTTTAAATGCTAAACATCAATGGATTTCAAACTAGGACCATGTTGACCAAAACTGTATGATTTCAAAGCATTCAGCAGACTGAACTATTGAGTCATTGCTGTAGCAGGTGTATTTTTAAATATATAATTGCACACTTATATGCTGTTACATACCTCACTGGCCCTAGGTGTGAGTGTGTGCATGTGTGTGCCTTCTATGGAAGGTTGGGTGCCAGGCTGGCACCTTAGCACTGTAAAATTCCACTGCCAGTCATGAGCGGACGGGTGAGTCGCTGTGACGACCCCTAACTGGGAAAAGCTGAAAGAAGAAGAAGAAGATTATGTGTATGGCTTTATATGGATGTATTTCTCCACCAGAGCCCCAGTTAAACACCTCTTTTCCATTAATCTTTTAACGGGTGCATTTTTAAATGTTGCAGATATAATTACAAAGTTACCTGTTGTTAGATACCTCATGTATATCCATTATTATGTGTCTGGATTTATAGTGATGTATTCCTATACCAGAGTCCAATTTACATTCCTATTTTTTTATTACTCTTTTATGAAGTTTGTGCAATGTGTCACGATGCGAAGCATTGCAAAAACACACTTGATGGGAAAATGGCAAGTATTATGTTTTGCTTAAAACACGTGTGTTAATTCACAGCTGTGTATCTTGGTGGGTTGATGTACAAATCTACAGCTGCAATGGTCCTCGGTTTGAAACAGGGCACAGGTGTACTTTTTGAACGTGATAAATATTTTTTCACACACATATATCAATATAATGCCATCTTGCTTAGCTTAGTAATGCTGCATGTCGAGCAGCATTGCACACAAAATCTTTAAAGAAATTAATAATGGGTGAGATAGAACAGTGGTGAAATGGGGTGCAAGCAGGGGGGAAAACAAAGTGAAAAGCAGATAGGTATGTGCAGGAAGTGTGTAGGAAAAAAACGTGGCTATCCACTACTTGTACAGCAACAGTTGTGCACTTTAACACATTTTTTAGCTGAATTTGTACTGTCACCCCCAGAGAGAGAGAGGTGAGGGAGAGAGAGAGAGTGAAGAGGGGGGGGGAGACATGGACCCCACCACAGATAGATTTTGATACTGAACAAGTGGCTCCTACTAATGACAGGTGTTCTATTGTTCAAAACACAGTGGGGGACTTTAATATTTACAACCTGAGTCAGGTGAGGGTCAGTACTGAATGGGCCGACTTGTTTGAAAAGGGCCTTAATTTTGTACCAGCAAGAAAAGCTAATGAAGTAGAAACTATTTTATAGTTGAAAACATTCACTAGAAAGTTAAATTTAGCTTTGCACTTTTGTAATGGTAATGACAGGATGGCCCCTAACACCCAGTTACAAAGACCAAGTACTTTTATTCCTCCCTCACAACCTATTGTTCAAATGTTTGAGATGATGTGTGACAAGGAAATTAAGGATCTAGTACCTAATTACAACTATCACCAGACACCCAATCTGACTGTGGAAGAAGACACCCAATCTGACTGTGGAAGAAACAAGGTTATTTCAAGATATTTTGGACAACAATGACATCAGAATTATGAAGCCAGATAAGGGTGGGGGCTTGTTGTAATGGATCAAACCAATTATATAAGTAGGATGTTCGATATGCTTTATAGTGAGACCTACGTAGAGATTTCCCGTAATGAATTGAATATTGCCTATAGAAATATAGATTTAACTTTGGACAAAATTTTGTTAAATGGGCAAATCAATCTAGATGAGCATGATTTTTTGGAAAGATTACATTCCTGGATTCCTACAATTTTCAGAATTCCCAATTTCCACAAGTCCATCTCCAGCCCCACTTTGCACCCAACTTTTGATGCAAAGGCATCTAAAACCTTTTGTTTAGCGAAGGTTATTGACACCAAGGTCAAATATGTCCTTGACCATCGACCTACCTTAAAGATTCATGGAACTTTTTAGATAAAGTTAAGCCTGAAATGTATGATGATAATTTATTAATGGTGAAGACAGACATCTGTGACCTTTTTTCTGTAATACCCCATGAGCAAGGTCTAGAATGGTTCTATGACCATTTATGTGCAAATACTAATATGGACCATAACACAATTTTAACAGTCAGAACAAGTATGGAGCTGGTCCTTGAGAACAATTTCCTATGTTTTAAGGGGCAATTATTTAAACAGAGACAGGGGGTAGTGATGGGGGGCCTGCTGTTCCCCTGTGTTTGCTAACATTGTGTTATTTCAATGGGAAGATATGTTTATCTTGAACTCAATATCAAAGAATCATGGGCCCTGTATGGATGCTACCTACATGACTTAGGACTTTTATGGAAAGATGGGGAGGAAAAATTACAGATTTTTTTTGCTTTTTGCTTACATCAATGAGACAACCTCATTTTTGAGGTTCACTATGACCAAGGATAATGGCAGGCTTAATTACCTTGATGTTACCATTAAAAAGGACTATGAGACGAAAATATTTACTTCACATCTATATTGGAAACCCACATATTCTAACTCGCTCCTGCATTTTCATAGCTGGCAGCCCACTCATCAAAAGAAAGCCCTAGGCAAGGGGCAATATGTTAGGTTAGCAAGAATTATTTCAGAGAAGGAAGATTTCCTGCAAAGATGTGAAACATTAAAAGTGATGTTGGGGAGGAGAGGTTATTTAGACAACTTTGTTGAGAACATTGCTAAGGAAGTTAAAAGGAAAAGAGAGGGTGTATATTTTATTCCCTCCTATCCAGCAGTACTGGTCCGAGGGGGTGAAGTGGAACATAATAGGGGCGAGAGTTTTGGTAGACCGCTTTTTTTACCTTAGAGTATCGATTTTGTGATATCAGGAATATAATTTTGAAATTTTGGAGAGTATTCAGTATGGACACTGAGGTTAGTACCCTGGTGGGGGAAAAATGGTAGTGGTCTATACGAAAGAAACTTCATTGAAGGGACTGTTAGAGAGGAAGGTAAAAAATCATCACAAGGAGGCAGTTTTAAATGTGGGGAGATGTCCCCAGTGTCATTACATGATAGACAAGGATAAAATTATAATTAAGAACTTTGGTAGTATTAAACCTACTAAAAAATAGTATTGTTACTCTAAAGGACTGGTCTGTGTTGCAGTTTGTAATTCTTGTGATGGGTTTTACGTGGGAAAAACTAAAAGGGCTTTAAGACAAAGGGTATACCAACACATCTAGGATATAAATCACAGGAATGAGAACAGTGCCCTTTATAAGCATATCAACTTATATCCCACCCATACATTTAAATTTTGTGCCATAGACCATGTGGATTTGGGACATCGGGGGGGGGGCATCAGATGACTTTTTGGAGCATAAAGAGCTTAAGTGGCAGATTAAAAAAATGCCTGCCAACTGCTTGGGCTGAATGACAGGATTCCTTTATACCCACTGTTGAAATTAAAGTCTGTTTATTTTTTTACAACATTTGTATATTAATTATTTTTTTAAATGTGATCTGATGTTTGAATTTTGTCACAGTATTTTGTTATAGTGGTTTGTTTGGTTAAGTGTGGCTTGTTGCCTGTTTATTATATTGTGACAGCATTTTACAATGTAGGGGAGGGATACATTGTTTTAACCAATGAGAGGCTAGGGGTATGTATTTAAGATGTTTAAGTTGAAATGATTGCCATTCTGAAGAAGTCTATGACCAAGACTAAAGTGCTAAATAAATCTTTTTTGTGGATTGGTACTGTGTTGCCTGTGGTTCCCTCCATCTTTTTTTCAGTTCATTTTGTGGTTTTACCTGTTTTTTTTTTACCAAAAATGTGGAGATAGGACAGTGGTGAAATGGGGTGCAAGCAGGGGGAAAAACATAGTGAAAGACAGATAGGTATGTGCAGGAAGGGTGTAGGAAAAAAACATGGCTATCCACTACTTGTACAGCAACAGTTGTGCACTTTAACAAAGCTTTTAGCTGAATTTGAACCATCGCCCCCAGAGAGAGAGAGAGAGAGAGAGGTGAGGACAACATAAGTGTGCTGTAAAGCCAATTGGACAAAATTACGTGTGTCCAGTGGACATGTGTGTGAAATGGAGATCTATGTATGGGACAGTATTGTTTGGGGGGACAGGTGCCCACTTTCTTTCTTTTTTAAGGTGAGAGTGGAATGTTGGGGAAGGTACATTTGTATGTGTGGGGGAGGTAAGTTGGGAAGGTGAGGAAGCTTTTGCAGACAGACAAGACAAACAAGACAGCAGACAGGGTTGGTGTGTGACACAAGAGGGGGATAAAGACCTTGGTTGGGGAGGGTGTTGTGGAATCCCAATCCCATGGACATCAAACACTGTAGCAGTGTGACTCAAATCCTCACCCATAGGACTATCAGCAGATTTGGAATCATAACAGATTGACCATTAAATTTCATTCCAAGTAATGTCATATATCTCCAAATCAAGGACCAGACAAATTGGGGCAGTAGTCATTACATTCTGCAAAAATCGTGACAGTTGAGAGGTATGTTTGTGTACACTAATTACACTAGACAGCTTGTCATTTCTCAGTTGGCTGCTATTGGATTAGAACCCACAAGCTGTGGCTACAGAAATAATGTGCATTTTATTTGAATATAATGAATTCTCAAAGTGCAATCTCCTTTAAGACTTTTACTGAAACATTTTGTGTGAAATTGTACATTTACACACATGCATGTTGCTCTGGTATCAGATTGGAAACCAAAAACAGTGACCGCAAGAAAAATGAGCACTTTATTGGCAAACATCCCTTATCAAAGCACCATCTCCTTTTACACTGTATTGCTTATTGTCACTTCAAATCTGGCATTTACACACATGCATCATCTGTCTGGAACATCTGTTAACTTACCTGTATAGTCAAAAAGCAAATAAAAGTGAACCAAATAATGAAATGGAACTGGCAAACAAAAGTACCAAGAACAAAGCAAGTTCCACAGCGTTGTATAAACCTTTTTAATAAAACAACAAAGCTTTGAGACAGATACGTTCTTCTTCAGTGTTAGTAAAATTCATAATAAGACCTAACATCTTTTATATTTAAAAACTCAAAACACGTCACAGCCTACCTATCAAATACTAACAATTAATTAATCAATCAATGGTTTTCAAAAACTTTTAAAGACGTATACCACATTCTGAAGACATATATTTGCACCACGTAACTTATTTCAATTATACATAGCTATGATTCATTTAAAAGTCTTCAGTATTAAGTAGATACTACTACTTCTTTTATAATAAAAATGTATATATATATATATATATATATATATATATATATATATATATTCTAAAGGCATATATTTACATCATATAGCTTATTTCAACACATATCAAGGTTCTTATTATTTAATGTATTTGCTGTTGCTTTCTTTTCAGTATAGGTTTTAATGTGACCTGCTTATTCAAACCAGGGAAGGAATCTGCTTGTAAACGGATAATCCACTCATATTCTTTGGTATCCAACTTATTAATCAGGTCGCCACATCTCACATTAGAAGTTAAAATATCCATTGCACAAAACAAAAAATAGTGTGATTCATCAGTCTCCTGTATATGTTGGGCTAGGGAGTTAGTAATCACTTTCCTTCTTATCTCTGACTTATGTTCTACGATCATGTCTCTTAACCTCCTTGTAGATTTACCAACATATAAACATGGACATTGCTGGCATAATGCTAAGTAAATCACATTCGTAGTGTTGCATGTAGCTGTACATGAAAAATTAAACCTTCTGCCATTCGATGGCTGTACAAATTCAGTTAATGCAATTATGCTAGCGCAACATATACAATTATAGCAAGGGTAAGTGCCTTTTTATTATAGGTTATAGAACTATTTTATTTAAAGTAAGGTCCTTGTAACACAAGTGCTTTTTTAGACTACTACAATTTCTAAAAGTGAAATGTGGTTTGTCAGGGAGCCATTTTTCATGGCCAGGCATGGTCTTCAGTATGTACCAATTGTTCCTAATGACCTCTTTCACAGACTTACTTATTCTGCTATAGGTCAGCAAATATTTCAAGGTATTATCAGATGGTGGATGGGTAGTAATCATATCATCTTGATTAGAAAAATATGGCCTGGCTGTATACCCTGTTCATTTACTGAGTGCTATCTACAGCATATTTCAGGAAAAATTATTAGAACTTGATCCTTAATCTGGGTATTGCACTATATTTATTTCTGACATTTGTTGGTGCATTCTTTATTTATTTACATGTAACAGTTGACTAGTATCAGATTTGTACACACATGCAGTAAATACAGGAATAGTGAACACTTTTTTTGAAAAGATTAGTTATCGAAGCACCATCTCCTTTTAAACGTTATCGATAATGTTGCTTAAAATCTGATTTAGACACATGGATAGCTGTCCAGGACTTCAGGTGACTTACCCATATACCATGTTCATTTACTGAGTTCAACATACAGCACTATTTCAGACAAAATGAGCAGAACACAGGCTTGAACCTTACTCTGAGTATTACACTACATTTCTTTCTGACATTTGTTGGTGCATTCTTCATTCACTTACATATAACAGTTGACTTTTGTCAGATTAGAATACACATGCAGTGAATACAGGGATAATGAACACTTTATTTGTAAACATTACTTATCAAAGCACCATCACGTTTTAAAATGTATTGATTAATGTTGCTTCAACTCTGGCATGTAGACCATGGATAACTGTTTAGAACTTCTGTTAACTAACTCACATACCCTGTTCATTTATTGAGTGCAACATAAAGCATATTTCAGACAATGAGCAGACCAGAACAGTGACTCTTAATCTGGGTAGAGCACAATATTAACTGATGGTTGGAAGCTATGCTACACAGTACTGTATGTTTTCTTGCTATAACTTGTTTTACCATTTCAGATATGTACTGATACATTAACAAAGATGTAGGAAGTTCCAGGTATGTCATACCTGACTGTTAGGACTGCAACATCGGGATATACTTTATTGAATTATTAAATTATGCATTGTTATTACTTTGATGATTTTTCTGCTTATCACATGATTGCCTCATGCAGGCTAGGTGCCCCGCATGACACTGGACATTGCCAGCCCTCTCTCTTCTGCAGCCATGGTAAGAGAAGCAAACCATTATGCATACCAGTTTTACACAGATTCAGCTTGTATATGTATAAATTCCTGGAAAACATACTTATACATCTGTAGGGTGTGCCCAGCCCTAGCCTCTTGGACCCAGATGTCCAAGGTTCCTGTCTTCTACACCTCAGGTAATTGTAGTGATGATGACACTGCTCACCAGTGCAGGGGATACCAGTTGCACTAGCTAGGTCCCTGGCTAAATGATCCCAGGTCTCAGACTTACACTCTTAGCCCTGATAAGTCACCCTGCAGCAGCCAGAGTGCATATTGCTCTACCAGGAGTCCAACAAAAAGTCTGGACTCATGCACTCCCCACTTTTGCACAAGAAAGTGCACTCCATCACCTACAGCAGCCATATCCACAGCCAAGGTAAGACTCCAAAGAATGATGTGAAATTTCCATCTATTGGCATTTATATAGGCTGCAGTCCCACCCTTGCATGTCATACTGTAACTTTAAAAAAAACACAGCGTTACTCATCATCGCATAAATTCGCACAACCCATGTTTAAGCAAAGCTTAGCAATACACAAACTGGAAAAGACCATTGACCATACTTAAGTGCTGCTTAGCATCATGCAGCTCTTCTAAATGTAACAGTTTTTTTTTTATTTAAACTAAACTGATATTTCAGTCACCTGACACATTTTCACAGCAATATATGTAAAACGTATGACTGCTGAGGACTTAGACCCAGGACCTACTACACTACAGGTCATGACTTAATCTATCGAGCTACTGGGATAGCGAAGAGAACTTGCATATCTTCACATATACTACAAAGGTGCCTGTAAGAGTAGCGCACCTTGCTGCTCAGGTTTCCATATTGCTAAGCACTGCAGATCTACAACAATTGAATACATCCAGTTTCTATTTTTAGATGTCTAGCAGATGTCTACTATATCTGTAAGCAAAGCTAAGCATAGCTAAGTAATGTGCCGCACCATGCAAACAAGCACATAAACATAAAAAAAATTAAATTGCAATTTAATGAAGTTAAATCTGTTGCACACCTTTCAGTCCAGGTTAATAGGCCAAAAGGTATTGTGATGTGCTTACCAACTGTCCAGAATTTTTCTGGATAGTTCACAATTAAGGGACAGCCTGCAAAGTATTGCTTACATGGGTTCAATATCCATGTTACTGTAATCTCCCTTGGCAGTGCACCATAATTAATATGTATGGCACTCTGCCAAGGGGGAACCATGGCTATGTATGCAGATACATCTAGTGTAGGCTCTACATGGAGTCTATATGCATTTTATTGAATCCTGGGGTTTGTTTGTTTGTTTGTTTAAAAAGCTGTTAATGTAAGAATATATCAAGAAAATCCTTTTCTTTATTTTTAAGTTAGTTGATACATTAAAAAGCAGAATCCGGTACAATAAAAGGCTGTCCAAATTTCAGGCAGTACATCCAAAATAAGCAGCTGTAAATTCAGGCAATACGACCAAAGTAAAAGTTTTAAAATTTAATAACCCAAAGTTAAAAGACAATCCAATATGACTGTATCACATATAAATAGGAAAAAAACACTTCCATATAACAATTTGTTGAGCGCTTTCGTCTCCCAAACCGGAGATTTCATCAGAATAATTTAGAATACAACAAGCACTCTTTTATACACAACATTTTAAATCAATTAACTCATTACCTAGTTGAGCATAAACAATAACCTCTTAAGGGTATAGGGATAAAAATGAACAAACAGTGTGTTTTCGTGACATTCCTACTTAAACTATTACATGTGCAAACAATACATTCTTTATTTTTATTTTTATTTTTAAAAATTTTAATTCCAATAACAGGAAGGTACTTGAAAACAAAAAAGAAAGGCATAGGTAAAATGTTAATGAATTAGTATGGAGCAGGGGATGCACAAAGTCCGTGAATGTTTTTTTCTTTCTTTTCATATGTGTACTATGGGTACACAAAAGTGCATTTGTTTACACCTGTGCTACAATGGTAATTTAATATGCACATATATATGCATGTATACTTTTCTATATTTCTTTTTCTTTTTCTTCTTCTGTGCCCCTCCCCAGCATTTCCTATAATTGAAATTCCGAATGGATGAACAACAGTAACTGTTTCATCTTGTAAGTGCTATCAACTACTTTAAATACCAGCAAATGTGTTCTTGAGCATATCCACTGTATGGATAATTAAAAACATAATTAAACAAGCAAATAAAGGTACAAGGATATATGCTGAATGAATTCATCATTGAATAAAATAATTAATTATTACATGTAAAATATAAGTATAAATATAGATATAAATATACTATAAAAACAGATGTAAATATAAATAATAAATATAAATATATATATACGAATAAATAGTTGCAACCATAAATACAAATGTAAATATATACATGCATAAATATTATATAAATATATTGTAAGTATAAATATGTGTTTTAAATATAAATAAATGTATAAAATTGATGTATAATTTTATTGTTCACAGTTGATAAAAATACTGCCATGAGTTTGTTTAATACCACCCTGTAAAGCTGGGTGAAACTATTCCTATTGTTGTCCTCTCTTTATTATTTTTGGATCTGTGGCTAAAATTTTTAGTGCTGGTGTGATAGAGATATGGTCATTCAACCCTTTTCCACAGCTTGCATCCAGCCGTAATTGCCATATCATTTCTCTGTACTCTATTTTAGTTTCCCAGTCACCACCTCTTTCAGGATATGGTACCACCTCTAATACCCAAAACTTGAAATCGGCCATGTCGCACCTAGTGGCATGCCTATATAATGCGTTGATCTCATTGCGTCTATTTATATCTCGAATGTGCTCATATATCCTATTCCTCAATAGCCTCTCAGTTTTTCCTACATAGAAGCTTTCACAAGCCGTGCAAATCACCAAATATACTATTCCTTTTGTATAACAACTACTGTAGTGTCTAGTTACTAACTTCTGAGAAATGCTTGCAATTTTAACTTCCTTCTTGTTGTATATATAAGCACATTGAGCACATCTACCACATTTGTAAGTTCCCTGTTTCCTGGTGGTGCCCTCTACCTGTGATCCCTTTCTTTCTAAGATGTTTTTAATGTTGTGATTCCTCCTAAAACTGAACCTCAACTTGTTTTGAAAACATCCGTTTTACTTACAGTGTTTCTGAACATATCTCAGATCTCATGTATTCCCCTCTTTAACCAGTTACTACCATAAAAATATGTAGTAATCAGGTAAGGGGTTAGTTTGGTTTCTGTCACACTTCCTTCGTCAAAATTCACTGTACCCACCATTTCATTTTCTCCTTCCATATTTTCCTTACTAAGAAGTGGCCTGTATCTAGTCCCTCTTCCCGTTATCACATATTGTTTAATGGAACTGATAAGATGTGCAGGGTACCCCCTTTCCAAAAAAAGTTTCTCCAAGTAAAGTATTTCATTTAAAAATTCCACTTTATCAGATATCATCCTGGCCATTCTTATCATCTGCCCTTTGACTATATTACTTTTTAAATGTAGACAGGGGTCACTTTCATAATGCAAATATGAATTTGAAAAATGTTCCTTTCTATAAATATTTGACTTGAAGCATTTATTTGTCCTGTCTTTGGTGAGTCTTACATCTAAAAAGTGTATTTCATCAGTCTCTATCTCATGGGTGAAACTTAAAAACGAGGTTGTGCCGTTTATGTAACTAATAAATTCATCAATTTTCTCTTTTGATCCCTCCCAAAAAATAAATATATCATCCAGAAATCTAAAATACTTCACAATATACTGATTGTATTCTGTTTTAAAAACATTTTCTCTCTCCCAGTATAGCATTATAATATTTGCGTATACAGGTGCGCATGCCGAACCCATGGCCACTCCTTCTTGTTGGTGATAATAATCACCTTCAAAGTAAATGAAATTGTATTTGAGCACTAACTCCATACTTTCTAGTATGGTCCTGAATTCAGGGGGTGTTAGCCAGTCCATCTCCCCCAACACTTTCTCAAACCATTCTAGTCCTGTTTCTTGTGGTATTACTGTGAACAATTCTTTAACATCAATGGTGATAAAAAACATATTGTCCTTAAAACCTATTTCACTTGTTTTACTTAAAAAGTCCCAAGAATCTTTTAAAATATGCTTCCATCTGGTGTAAATTTCCTTAGTCATAGCATCCACGTATATTGCCATAGGTTGTGTTTTTGATCCCTGCGATACAATAATGGGCCTCAAGGGGGGGGTCTAATAGAGATTTGTGTACTTTGGGAATTCCAAAGATACCTGGAATAACAGGCTTAACTACTTTCAAATATTGGTATAAGGCCAAATCGATCAAACCAGTTAAAAGGTTATCATCCAAAATTAAATCAATCTTTCTATAAAAAATATTGATTTAATTTCTGGTCACAATACTATAATTTTGGTCCTTATCCAATATTTCCTTCATTCTCCTGATGTAATCCCATGCCTCCATAATCACCACTCCCCCTCCCTTGTCAGGCTTCATCACTCGGATACCTCTATTGCTACTTAATTCATGTAATATTTTCTCTTCAGCTTGATTCAAATTATAAATCCTCCCTTTGTTAGTTTTATAATCTATTCTTATTCTATTGATAACACATTTTTCAAAGTTAGCTTTCTCATAATGTAGTGGTGGATTCCAAGTACTATGTCTTTTAAATTTCACCTATTTAACCATGCTGTCCTCCTTATGTATATGCCTGAAGTTTAATTTTCTAGTGAACTTTTTAACATCCAAAATAAGCTTATCTATACCGGGTTTCCTTGTTGGGACAAAAGAAAACCCTTTTGTAAATAAGTCGAAATAATTTCTGTCCACCACCAAGTCAGTGTAATTAAAAATATTAAAATTGTTGTGAGTAAAAATTACTTGCTTTTCAGCTTCCCTGTCCACCCCAGATTCAAAGTTACTATGCTCACTGTCATGGTCCAAAGCATTTAAAAATCCATTTCCCCTTCCACCCTTTCAGTGTTACTGTTAATGTTCCCTGTGATAGCTGCAGCATAAGGTTGCTGGTGCTTGTTCCTGATCCTTTTTGATCTTCTCACCTCTTCAACTGCCCCCTGATTCTGGGGTATAACCGTGTCATCATTCCTACTCAACATAGGGAATTCTTCTTCAAAATACACATTTTGATGGTTTTCCCTGTTCCAATTATGTCTATTGTTAAAATTGTAATCCCTGCCTTGTCTCCGGTTTGGGAGACGAAAGCGCTCAACAAATTGTTATATGGAAGTGTTTTTTTTCCTATTTATATGTGATACAGTCGTATTGGATTGTCTTTTAACTTTGGGTTATTAAATTTTAAAACTTTTACTTTGGTCGTATTGCCTGAATTTACAGCTGCTTATTTTGGATGTACTGCCTGAAATTTGGACAGCCTTTTATTGTACCGGATTCTGCTTTTTTACTGTGAGTACTGTATTCCTTGGCGTGGTTATTAGTTGATACATTCACACAGTTTTTAACACTGGGTGTCTTTACAGTATTGCTTTTTGAATATGGTAACTTTCAAATATAAGCTATTATTTTTCTAACTTCTATTGTTAAAATTTATAAATTTCTGTGAAACAATTTGTGATACTTATATTTGGCTTGGTAATAATATATGAATATTAACTGCAATTTCTTGATATATTTTATTTTAACAGATTTTCCATTTGTGTGCATTCCAGTGTTATTTAATGCTGTGTTTTGAAAATTTTGCAGAGTGAATGATGAATGATTTTATGGAGGATTCTCTACTGCTGATCATGCTACAACTCACAGGTAAACCAACTCTCTGATCAGAACCCAGTGAAATTGAACTTCATAGGAAATCAGTGCTGGTACTGTTAATGACTGTGCACCAACAGTGATGCCATTCTTTTGGGAGATTGTGCCTTGCTCGTTTTTGTGTGGATTTTGTATAGTATAATTATATATATACATATATATATATATATATATATATATATATATATATGTGTGTGTGTGTGTGTGTGTGTGTGTGTGTGTGTGTGTGCTATAAGTTATTGCACTCATTTTATCATGTGGTGAAACCGTGGTGTTTTCCATCGCTGATAGTTTGTCAAATTACATAATGGTAAAAGTTCATTATATTGACCATTACATAATTCAAAGGATTTTGTCCATTTTTTGAGTTTGTGTTACCTTGGAATTAGTATATTTAATTTCTCCCTACATAAAAAAAACTATTTTTTTGTTTTGTTTTGTTACTTTTCATAATTGTAAATGTAACATTTTGGGTTATATTTGCGAATACTTTTTTGAGATGATTTTATTGCAGATTGATGTTAATCTCTGGTGAATTTGTTTGATATATATATATATATATATATATATATATATATATATATATATATATATGTGTGTGTATGTGTGTGTGTGTGTGTGTGTGTGTGTGTGTGTGTGTGTGTGTGTGTGTGTGTGTATGTGTGTGTGTGTGTGTGTGTGTGTGTGTGTGTGTGTGTGTGTGTGTGTGTGTGTGTGTGTGTGTGTGTGTGTGTGTGTGTGTGTGTGTGTGAGACTCTCTCTCTGTCAGTCAATTTTTTAGAAACTCGAAATTCATATGGGCAAGAACATACGATCAAGTTTCCAAAAACAAGAACAACAAAAAACACCCCACAAAAAACAGGAGTTTATACAGTACTTCTTGCTGTGTAGTGCATCCCCCATCCAATTCCCTTACTAGTTTAGGTACCATTAAGGAACAAGTGCAAAGTGGTGCACCACCCATACCCCCTACAAATTATATATACCTACTCCAAGATTGCACTACAGTGAGGAAAAGGGTAAATATCCTGATCTGCACTGTACTGCAATCTCCATTCAAAAGCTTTGGGTTTTCAAAAACTCAATCATTAAGTATATATCTTCCAAAAAGGGGGAAATAATTTCACCTGCAACCGATTGAAGTTTTCTTGAGAGATAAATTTCATTTTTTCTTTCATATATAACCTATTAAATTTGGAAATGCTATGAGATCTTATTCAGCTTTTTTTTTCAGTTTTCCCACATATAAACAACCTAATCCTTATAATAGCTATAGAGTTTTGATCTCTGTTTAATCTAAATTCATCTAATATGATGTCAGTTGTCTTGCAGTATATAACTGTTTTAAACGTAAATACCTGAGCATATGTTTCAATATCAGGAAATTGTATCCTTTTCTTATTCCAGGGTCAAATATGATGCATGTAAACCAGTCTTTGTTTTAGGAAATGCTAAAATATTTATATAGCCTTTTTTAATAAAATGCATTCACACTTTATCAGGGATAAATTTAATGTTAGTATTATGTATAAGTTTGCTTGTATTATTAACAAATTGCTGGGAAAAAAAGAACATCTTTTTAATGTATAATCTATCTTCAAATGTCTGAAATATATTGCTTCACTTAGTCACAAGGATATTGATGTTATTTATACTTTATTGCAATTAGTAGCTGCTATATCTTCTAATTTAGGTGTCAATATTATTTTAATATCTGTTAGCTACTTTTAATAATTTTTTTCAGTTATATAGGTCTGAAGGCTCAGTATTGTTTATTCTATTAAGCATTATTGCTTTTGTCTTAACATTGTTGAACAATAGTCCTGGATTTTTCTCAAAGCGTGTGATTATTTATAGGAATAACTGAAAAATCAGTATTTATTAAAGTTAGTAAGAATGTCATCAGTGAATGGCAATATTTTAGATTTACATCTAGCTATAATTTTAATCCCCAAAATGTTTGTTCTTGTTTTAATGCTGAGGCTAAATATTTCCATAGCTTAAACAAATGAAATGGGTGATAATGGGAAATATTGCCATTTCATTGACTATAGATTGTAAGAGATAGGAACCTCACTTAACATATACCATATTATTATAGTATAGCCCTCTAATTAATAAACTCTTTGATAACTGTGAAGAGATATTCCCACTCTAGTGAGACAAACTTTTTTCTGTACCTAAACTTATAAAAATAAAATTAACAGTCAGTGCACAGTGTCATTAAAATACCAGAGCTAACATCTACAAAAGAGAAGCTATGATTTAAAAAGTTGCTTTGTTTTGTGAATATAATATAATTTCAGATTTATTTTCTATCTAAAATAAATACTAGCAGTTAGTATTTTGTTGAATTCATTGTTCCCACTGCACACATTTCTAGATCTAGGTGACCCTAGATGCTAAATGTCATTCACCTTTTGGCTTTGTTTTACTATTTGTTAAATTAATATACATTAGTATAAGACAGTAAATAATGCAGAAGGAGATGTTTGTATCACACCTTTTTAGTTTTCAGTCCAGGAATTTATCTGTATTAGCTTGCAGTTTAATCATTAAAATTATCTCTGTTATGTCTGTTGTTTTTTACTGGATACATCCTGTTGTTGTCAGTCTAATACTAACATTACAAGTTTATTAAGGATCTCAGAAAGACTGTATTGTATAAGTGCAAGATTTGTCATATATGAGCAGTATATCAAAAATCATAAGCAAGCAATATGAAATTATTAAGAATTTGCATGAGTTACAATATTTCTATAAAATAATGTAGCATTGTACAACATACAAAAAGAGGAATCAGATCAAAATTAAAAGAATAAACCATTAACATGACAACAGCTTTAACTACTTGAATGGCAATCATATTTTTTATATTAAAGGCGGTGTTACAGCATGTTGAATTAAACATATTGTGACTGGCTTGAAAGTCATGAATTAACAGTAATGACTGAAATCAGATATTGAATAATATATTCTTATACAGAAAACGCATAGTTTGAACAATGGAAAATGCATACTCTTCACTCACGAAAGGGTATTTGGTTGGAAAAATAAAACACTTAAAATAGAAAAAGAGCAATGCTAACACATGCCCATGAATATTCTGCAATATAAAATATGTCATGCTAGCTTCCCTTCTCAGACTTTATTTCTCTATCTCTGTCTCTATCTGTCACACTCTGCTCCTACATCTCCTCTTGGATGCCCATCTTCACTATCTCATCTCTCCTCTCTTCCAGTTCTATTACATTAATTTACTAACAAACATGGGATTATAACTGGATTTGCATGATACTGTAAAAGTTTCTTCATTTTATTATTGTTTCTTTACTTTGCTAATAACCTGTTGATTTTATGTTTAAATTTGAATTTATCTGGCTCTGTTCTTACTCCATTATATTTTCGTAGGATTAATTGTAATGTTGCAGCTTCTATTTCAATCTAGTTTAACCCAGTCCACTTTAGCCTTCTCAAGACAATAAAGTCTGGCTTATATAGATACATCTGACTGTATGTATTGTAGCTGCACTAAACAAAGACTGTGTCGTGCATCTTTTGAGAATCAGTGGAATATCGTTTATAGTATTCAAACAATTTCTCATGACAAAACATAGTGATAATTTATTTCTCCCAGGACATTTCTAGTCTGACTGTTAGAATGATAAATAAAAAAACTAACTTTGTCTGGTGAGTATTTTATGCATTTTATATACTTTTTGAATGCCGGTGCACTAACAAAGAATCACAGCTTAGTTTTGCCTTTACAAATTTCAAATGTATAACTGCTCAGCAAGGGGAAAAGGGGAAGTCAGTAATATTTATGTAGAGACACACATTTACTTATGTGAAGGAAGGAAGAAAGTGAATTAGCTCTAAATAATTTATTATATTACTTTCCGATTTCTTGTCCCCCATTAAAATTTGTAAACACTTGTCCCGAACTTTATCAGTATCATGTAATGTGACATAACTAATAATCAAATAATCTTATTAATAAAAAGTTATACTTTCAATTTAGGAATTTAATAAAATTAAGTAATGAGTTTTTGTTAGGGGATATGGTGATTCTTATATTCACTATATGCATTTGAATTTAGTATGCATCTGTGACTTATATATCTCTTACTCTGCAAGGTGAACTTATAGAGAAATAGTAAACAAGCTTGTCTTACCTCAATCAAGACTGGTAGATTTTAGAGGAATAACTTAATGTTTTTGTGATATTCATTTTTAGAAAAAAGGAATACAGCTTTGAGATTCTTGAGAAATGACTGAGTCATCTAAGGAGTTTACTGCTTGATTAGTAAAACATAAAAGAAAATTATATATAAATAGTAACAAAAAACACCACAATAAAGCAAAGGTGCCTGCACAGTTCCAATAAAAATGTCATAAATTGTAAATGTAAACAAGTACTGTGCAAGACTCACCCAGGCAGTTTATGAGTTCCAAGCATAAACTATGCTGCAAATGTCTGTTCAGACCAATATTCCAACAAAAGCAGTTTCCTTTCCAAAAAAGCAAGGTTGCTTTTAAAACACAAGCATAAACTGTGCTACAAATGTCTATTCAGACCAATATTCCAACGACATCAGTTTCTTTTACAAGAAAACAAAGTTGTAGAATGATATATAAAAGACTGCTTTTTATTAATAACAAGGAGGTGGCGCTTTACAGCTTCTTCAGACCATGATAAAACTAAGAAAGACTTCACTTTTATATACACACTCATAAATAATTAATCAAACAATTAAACAATTAACTCTGCTAGTAAAAATCAGTTTGTGAAAATGAAGCCATTCACATAGGCTGCAGTGAATTCTGTGACTTCAATAAAATGTTTGCTTTCATATAAAATCATATAACAGAGCTGATATATAAAATTAGTATAAAGTTTGCACAAACATATATAGAGAATAAAATATATCTCATGTAAAATATAGTCTTACATCTAACATTTAAATTTTCTAAACCCGCTGTTGGAGGCTGAGTTGGTAGCTTCCAACAATGGCGCCTCGCTTAGCAGTACGGAATATGAAAGCATTAATTATACTATTTCCACTATGGAATCGGATCTCCTAAAATTAAAACGACTCCAAATGCAACGTTTTCACTTTGAGGTTTGCATCCAGAAGAAGATAATACCAAGGGGACTCAGGATTTTAAAAATGCCAACCACAGGTAACACTTATCCTGAACTTCTTTTTCGCTGGCAGCAGCTAAACATTGAACTAAGTCTTAACTACATGAAATTATTGAATGAGTTCTTCTTACCAGAAGAAGTCAAATTACAAGAACTTATAGAGAATAAACAACGTGATTTGTACAGTCGATACCAGCCTATAGTAATTGATCCACTTTTAGACCGCCTGTTGGATTCAGTGTGCCTATATGAAAAAAGACTGTTGGAGCAGAAGAAACATAAATTAACTAGAGATTTGTATGATTTTGCAAATGGGCAAGTCTTTACTTGGCCAAGAAATGTTAGAAGTGGACATGAAAGTACTTCATTTCCTAACAGTAACAATGTGAATGTGCATAATAATGATTGTATTACTAATAATGTTTCCAATGCAGAAATGAATCAGAATGATGCTCTCTTAGGCACTAACAAAGACAATTTAAATATTACTCCGTTTGGAGAAAATGTACCTGTGCCTGTGTCAGAAAATGTAACTAATGTTACTAACTCTGATTTAAACAATTTGAATGTAAGAGATGTATTGAACCATTCCGCTTTAACATCAACTAGCACCACCTCTGCAGACAGCAGAGATAGAGCTAAGGGTAATAGCAATGATATAGTAGTACGTAGTAAAACTACTTTCCTATCTAATTTTAATGATGGCTCAGATAAATATAACCCTTTCCCCATAGCCGAGAACTCTGCCAGAGGGAGAAATCACTCTATGAGCAGAGGAAGACAGAAGAGGAAGGCTATAGGAACAGACTTGAGAGAACCAACTATAAAGAAAATGTGGGAGAAAATGACTTAGTCTGGAACCTGTCCCATAGACCTATTGACAGGTTTGAAAGGGATTTATTAAATAGAGGTCTTTCATTTATTCCGTCCAGGGTCAGTAATGTCATTGAAACTATCCTTGATGTTAAGTTGTTTGTTAGAAGTGTACAACTGAAGATGTTGTTTAAGAACAGTGAAAGAGGAATGGCTGATAGTCATTTTAGGAAACCTAGCACATTTGTACCTGTGTTACACCCTATACTTGACACCTTCAGTAAAATTGTTGAAAAGGAGCTATTTAATATGAAAGAAAATAATTATGGCACTAGTAATAAGCAAAATTTAACATAGAGACAGTTTAATGCTCTCCAGAATTTGAGAAATGACAGAAACATATCTATAAGGCCGGCAGACAAAGGTGGACCTATAGTTATTCTAGATAGAGATACATATAACAGAAGCATGCTTGAGATGCTCAGAGATACAAGCTATTATGAATCTATATCTAGACATAGAGTACAAGAATTTGTCTTAAAAGTACACAATGTCTTAGATGAATTATATAGAAAGGAAACTATTGATATTAACCTGTATAACTTCCTTTTTGTAGACACACCTGTCACTCCGGTCATCCAAGGATTACCGAAAGTACATAAAAATTCAGAGAATCCTCCAATGAGACCTATTGTCTCAGGTCAAGGATGGGTGACAGAGCATTTATCAGTGTTCGTTGAGAAGACATTAAGACCCATAGTTAATCTAAATACTTTTATTTTGAGGGATTCTAAACAATTCCTGTTGGATTTCTATGAAATAACTACAAAATTAAAGAACAGTGAGCTAGTTATAATGGTGACAATGGATGTCACCTCACTGTTTACAAATATACCCAATGATATAGGTGTTAGGAATATTAGAACTTATTTAGAAAGACATTGTAGTTTAAATACAACTGAAAGAGAACTACTTTGCTTATTTCTTGAACTGGTACTAGACAATAATATTTTTTTGTTTGAGGATTCTCTATATCTACAGAAGGATGGCGTAGCTATGGGCACTCCTTGTGCCAATAGCTACGCCAACCTAGTGATGGCTTCATGGGAAGATGAAAAACTCTTTCAACTTGAAACATTTAAGAAATGTGTTTGTTTTTATAGGAGGTCCGTGGACGATTTGTTTTTTCTGTGGATTGGTACAGTAGAAGATCTGCGTTTATTTTATGATGAAGTAAATTCTTTAACCCCTTTCTTAAAATTTACCATGACTACTTCAAAGGACAGTATAGCCTTTTTGGATGTAACTATACAACGCATGGATGATGGAGCTTTTAACACAGGCGTACATAGGAAAGACTGTTACAAAAATACATTACTGCACAGAAATAGTATGCACCCCCAACATGTCTTTAGAAACATTATTACAGGACAGGCTACAAGAGCATCTAGATTGAATCCTAGGCAGAGTAATTTTGAAAAGGAACTTGAGGTTTTAAGTAATAGAGTAACTACACGTAGCTATAATCATAAAGAAGTAGAAGCTTGCTTTACTAATGTTGTGCAGAAGAGAGAAAATGGAGCATGTCCCTACTTCTCTGATAAGGGCAAAAATTACTATAGAAACCCAGATAGAACAGAGGACACAGCTGATAGTGGACAACAGAAAATAACTTTATTCTACACCCAAGATGTAGGTTTGGTTAAGGATGTACTAAATAAACATTGGGATATTCTTACCACAAACCCTGATATAAAGGAGCTAGTTGGAGAACACCCACGATATACATTTAGAAACAAAAAGAATTTACATCGGCTATTATGTTTTCCAGACAGTACCACACCAAACACATCAAGTTTTAGAGGCACTGCAGCTTGTGGAAAATGTAATTTTTGTAAATATATAGACAGTAGTAACATGTTCGTACATCCTGCAACCTCAAGACTCTATACATTCAAGGTTACTGGTTCATGTTATACAGAACATTTAGTTTATTTAGCTATCTGCCTGGAATGTAATGGTTTTTATGTAGGAAAAACAGATAGGCAGTTGAGGAACAGAATTAGGGAGCATGTGTACCAAATCAAAATAAAATCAGAAGTGAATACCTTGTCCAAGCATGTCCTAAAGGAAGGGGCTAAACATAGTTTTAAGTTTATGATTTTAGAAACCAATTTACCTAGTAGGAGAGGGGGAGATATAAGGAATCGAAGTGAACAGTTAGAAGCAGACTGGATAATTAGATTGCAAGCACACATCCCCCCAGGACTGAATGACAATATTCCTTTAAAGCCCAAGTTAAAAAGTAGAAAATTTAAATGTTAGATGTAAGACTATATTTTACATGAGATATATTTTATTCTCTATATATGTTTGTGCAAACTTTATACTAATTTTATATATCAGCTCTGTTATATGATTTTATATGAAAGCAAACATTTTATTGAAGTCACAGAATTCACTGCAGCCTATGTGAATGGCTTCATTTTCACAAACTGATTTTTTACTAGCAGAGTTAATTGTTTAATTGTTTGATTAATTATTTATGAGTGTGTATATAAAAGTGAAGTCTTTCTTAGTTTTATCATGGTCTGAAGAAGCTGTAAAGCGCTCACCTCCTTGTTATTAATAATAAAAAGCAGTCTTTTATATATCATTCTACAACTTTGTTTTCTTGTAAAAGAAACTGATGTCGTTGGAATATTGGTCTGAATAGACATTTGTAGCACAGTTTATGCTTGTGTTTTAAAAGCAACCTTGATTTTTGGAAAGGAAACTGCTTTTGTTGGAATATTGGTCTGAACAGACATTTGCAGCATAGTTTATGCTTGGAACTCATAAACTGCCTGGGTGAGTCTTGCACAGTACTTGTTTACATTTACAATAAAAGAAAATTAGTTAAACAAGCCCTGAGAAAGATTTTAAAGGGGGAATGCATAAAGGTTACAGCTATGTGTATATATATATATATATATATATATATATATATATATATATATATATATATATATATATATGCTCCTATATATGTTGCAGTAACCTTTTTGAATTCAGAGACATCCCTAACATACTGCATATCATGAAGACATGCTGCCCAATGTAGGACTGGCTCTGCAGCTTTAATAATAACTGCTGATGAGGCAGTCCAAGGGAGATGCATATGCTACATGCTGATTGCTGAGCAATTCACTAAATAGCTTGTAAGTGTAGATCAGCACAGCTGGTCTCACCACAGCTCATTAGTGAGCATGGCCAAAAGGGCATGTTCATCGATGAGAATGTAAAGTTGTACTGGGAACAAAAGTGGGGGAACCACTAGTCACTAAATATATTTCACTTGTTCCTTAATGGTACCTAAACTAGTAAGATGATTGGGTGGGGGGTGCACTACACAGCAAGAAGTAGTCTACAAACTCTTGTGCCTTAATGGAACTTAAGCTATTATGGAAATTGGAGTGGGGGGATACACTAGATATGGGAAAGACAGACAACTCAATGAGAGGTATAGGGACTGTGATGTGTGTGTGTGTGTGTGTGTGTGTGTGTGTGTGTGTGTGTGTGTGTGTGTGTGTGTGTGTGTGTGTGTGTGTGTGTGTTTGTGTATGTTTGAATCAGTATTTATGTGTGTGTGGGAGAGTGACTAGGGGATGTCTATGCCTACACGTTGCGGCCGCAACAATCAACTACTATGATATGCAGATGACCTGCATGTTTCAGTAGTAACTGTGATTCAGTGATATGCAAATTAACTGATAAGGAGGTATTGGGAGCAGGGCAATATGGCTTGTGCAATGCTCTTTTATGAATTTGCAGATATAACTTGTTAGTCTTTTTCTTTTCTCTGATGTTTTTTGGGATAGTTGGAATACTGAGTTTCTTGCCTGTTTTCTCTGACCAGCCATTTTTGCCAGAAGATTTTTTTAAGTGAAGAATAAGACCAAACTGTTGTTTCCAGTACTAAGAATGATAATGTTTTTGTTGTTTGGAATATAGGATGTGGCTTGCTCTTAATAATTGAATAGTTTTGCACCAGTTGGAAGAAAAGGTTTAAGCCTAGCTAGATGTAATAAGTACACTTTATGTTGTTTTATTTAAATCTGGCTGAATAGGATAAGTGTACTTTATTTATTTATTTACATTTGTTAACCAGGTAATGTCCAACTGGGCTAGTAGCCCATTTTTAGTGAAGACCCTGGGAGAAAATCTCCAGTAGATTAACAATTTAGTTTAAAAACAAGTAGTCAAGAAATGAGTAATTAGTAAATCACAATTAACAACACTACAATGAATAAAGATGCGAAAGAAAACTAATAGTTGTGGAAACATAATATAGCATATTACAAACAAACAAATAGAGATACTAATAACTGGATTAATTCTATAATCAGAACTCTATCAGAAAAATAGTCAAGTCAGTTCTAGACATAAGGTACTAATTGTTTGAGTTGCAGGAGAATACAGAGTTCTGATGACATTTAGGACTTTATGTTGTTTTGTTTCAAAGATTTTAATAGGGGGCCCATGTTTTCTTCTTCTTCCAAGCTTGCCCAAATTTATTGGAAAATGTGTCCACCATACATCTAGGAAATGCACCAGGATTTGTATAGTCAGGTCTTACACCTTCTCTGTGAACTCTCTCTCTCTATGTCAAAAAAAAAAAAAATCTTCTTGCATGTTTAAGATTTGTGGTATCCATGTTGCCAAAAAAACTACTAACAATGTCCTTCTATTTTTTTTCAAGGACTGCAAACATTCTTAATTTGTTCCTTCTTTCTCTAGTTTCCAGATCTTCCATTTTGTTTCTTAGCCAAGTATTTTATTTCAATAAAAATCCATTAGAGCAAAGATAGAGTGGCACAGTGACTGAGAAGGGAAGCAGACTGCTGTCTGCAGATGAAGGTATGTCAGAGAGTCTGAAGCAAGCAGACACACCATGTCCATAACAATTAATAGGCAACAGCTGCAAATAGAGATGTAAAAAGACATCTGTGCCATTGGGACTGAGACTTCTAAAGCTAGAGAGGATTGTCTGAAGTCTCCACAAAATTTAGTATAAAGGAAAAATACTGAATTAAGAAATGTCTAGGAATTCAAACATGGAAGAGAAGCCCATAGCATGTGAAAGATTTCTGAAATGAAAGCATTCCGACTGTAAGTGAATTCTGTGACACAGTGAAAAGCTTCTCTTCTTTTATTATAGTGCAGAGGCACAGAGGGAGAGAAGGCTATCATCCTAAATGCATGTGTAGGCTAACTGCTGAATAATGTACTGTTTAACTTTTATCCTTGGGCTAAAGACTTAAGGACATGTTTTGTTTTATTCCTGTATGATTGTGTTGTTTTCCAAACAGAATTTTATGTTAACAGAACAAAGCACGATTTTAATTCATTTAAAAAAATAAATAAATAAATAAAACACAATTATGTGCACTGATGTACCTTAAAGTCTAAGCTCATTTGCATGTTAACTATTGCTCTAGTTCCACTGCAAATTATCACATTGTGGATTATCGAGGACAGAAAATATATATTTTTTTCATTATTGTTGTTTTTTTCAATTTATCTGCTCTTTCTGAGTTTGTTTTCTCAAACCTGAAGTGAGTCCTATCTCTTAAAGTGGTTGGCAGCAAGTGCTGAACTAAATGCCAAGCTTTTTGAGTGCTGAATTGAAAACACTGTGGAACTGTTAAGCGCATTTGCCATATGGTGATTTGTTTTGGCTTCAGGGATCTTTGCATCAGTAAAAAGTTTGTTTTGAGCAGTTCTTAAAAATCTTTATGCCTCTACATGGATTTCTTCTCAGAAAATATTTTCTTGTTGTTGTAAGAAGAATTACTGTAATGGAAGTGTAAATATTTGCTGAACTTTTCCAGGGAAGCCAAAAATGTGTATATTTTGGAGACTATAGTTGCTAGATTTACAATGGAATCATAATTTAAAGCATACTGAACTCTGCAAGGGTTTTAACAGATTCTGCTACAGCTTTGCAAGAAATAACTGCAACCACCGAAATACACCTAAAGGAAAGAAAGAAGTGTAGCCTTAGACCTGCACTTACTCAACACCCAAGATCAAATATCCATAATGATAACTCCACCATCAACCTCACCAGGAAAATCCAATATACCCCTGAGGAAATAGAGAAAAGATGGCACTGAGACTTGAATGGTAGTATCTGAAAGCTATGTTGCTTGAGAAAACTAGCTGCAAGTAGGGCCGGACCAGATACTAGCTTCTCATCAGACTGGGGACTCACTAAAGACTTGCATGTTCCTGCAGGATGCTAATGCACATGACAACTAAAAACTGAAACAAAAAATGTTGGTTAATGATGGGGATTCACCTGATATGATTCACAGCTGGACATTCAGTATGGATCTACTGGTAAGGTCACAAATGTCAACATTTATTTCACATATTACAACTGGGGATAAAACTTTATGTAAATAACATTAGTAACAGTTTAGAAATCATGGTTGTGGTTAAGTTTAAAAGGGTACTCCCTGGTAGCATAAGAAAATTGGTATTCCAGAATTACCCTAAGTCTTCTGAAGAGCTATTTGTTTTAGTGGAATGTCTGCTGTTAACTGAAATTGCATGCATGGAGGGATTCATCTAAGTATGATTATTTGCCAATAAACAAGAAAAAATATCAACATCTAAACTTTTTTTTCCTAGAAAAATTCACATAACAAAATATTACTAAATCACTGGTAACAAAACTGTACCTGCAAAAATTATCAATGCTAACCAGAAAAGCTGTACCTAAAGGTATGCCTATGGAACATGATAATGCTGAAATTTTTAATTACAGAAAAAGTAGAATCTGTTTTTTATCAATGTGTTATTACTGTGCTTGTTAAATGTACGACTGTAATGGAAGGGAAATAAATCCAAGGGTTACTGGATTCAAGAAGCATGGTTTCACTAGTCAGAACATCATAAGTTTGTAAGCATACAAGTAAAAAATTAAGTAATAAATGTACATAGAGACAAACTGAAATAGTTCCACAATACATGTAGAAATAAAAAAAAACATTTTAGACACTGTGCTATACCCAGTAGCTCTAGTGCTTAATTTGACCCATTATGTGATGTGACCAAGACTTTCTCCAGTTAAAAGCTCTCTAAAGGAAATGGTAGAAAGAGTCCAGCCAGCTACATATAATCCTATTAAAGAAAAAGGTAAAGAAATAGAAGTAAGAGGAACTAATTGCTGTCTCTGTGTAGAAGGTTAGGCAAAACTGGTCCTCAGTCTTCCTGAAAGACATCATATGTTAACATAATTAAAAGTTAGTATGGAGACTGTAAACTTTGATATTGAATCTTGCCAAAAGATTCTAGTTATTACAGTAATAAGTTATATATTTTGTATGATGATTTATTTTGTATAAAATTTATTTAAGATTTCTTTAAATCATTTTATAACAACATATGAATTATTTTAATAGTGCTATATTTATATTCATGTGTCTAAAAGGATTTGATATATTATATTATATTATTTAATGTATACGTTAACACATTGCATTCTTATTTAGTTCAATGAATCAAATAGTGCACTAGAAGTGTTTCGTTGTCTATACTTCAGTGATTCTAGTGAATTTGACACTGTGCCTTTTAAAAATCCTGATAGCTGATTATGTTCTAATTGATTAATTGGTTTTAAAAGTCTTTTCCCGCATATTTTTTATATTTCTATGATGTATATTGTTATCTGAAGAAGCGTGGGGTATCCTACGCGAAAGCGCTTATCCTCCTTTACATTGCTGTAATAAAAGACTTTTTGATTTCAACTTGGAGTTTATAACTGCCTTTTTCAACGATCCTCGTGGCTGGAACTCCTGTTTTGTTCTACTCATTTGTTACAGTAATAAGAGAGGTCACTGTGGAAATTGAAATGTACCTGTGAGAAAGTAAATTTGAAACAATACTAAATACCAGAATTCCAACATCAAGCATGTAAGGGATGGGTACAGAAATGCTAAATCAAGGGGGCACAGAAAAATCCCGGAAGTGTATATATCCCCAAGGGTCTACCTGATATCATTGAGATTTCACTTTATTGAACTTTAGAAACACGGGATGACTTTGCCAAAATGGACTTTATTGAATGTTCACATCACTGGAATTTTACTCCGGTAAAGGAAACATTTGGCCACCATGGCAAAACAAACACACCAAAGCATATCAAACCCACCCAAAGGGGGGGGCTTCACCCCCCACATCCCCCATGAGGGGACTGCACCCCCCACATCCCCCTAACTAAATATACTAACTCCAAGATCACACTTTAGTGGGGAAAAGGGCAAATTTCCCCATGGAGGCCAAGTGTCTCCTTTTCTGGAGTAAAACTCTGGTGATGTGAATGTTTGATACAGTTTGTTTTCGGCAAAGTCATCTCATGTTTCTAAAGTCTGATGAAGTAGAATTTCAAAGATATCAGGTGGACCCATCCCATTGCAATGTTCCCCAGGTGGGTCTCTAAAACTTTGCATGATTTCTAAAAATTAAATAGCTTATCTAAATTTGATTTATATTTCATTCCTCGGGTGGACAGGTTGACTGAAAGAATGGGCAAGGCTAGGTTTCTCTTTACATAGGTTCATAGGTTAATAGGTTGATACTAGGCAATCAGCCCTAGGGCCTATACATGCCTAGCCATAACAATTCCCTGGCTATTTCTTCCCACACTATTTACTTCCCTGGACCCCTGTCTAGCAGGGCGACTGACGTGATCCCTGTGGAGAAATTTCCTTTCTCCCATCCAATTGTCAAGGTTCCTTTTGAAGAGGACCAAAGAGGCACTCTGCTTGACATGTATGGGTAATCTATTCCAGAGTCTGGGGAGTCTCTGGGTCAGGAACCTATCCCTCCAGCATGTTTTGTTTATTGTGATGACAAGGTTTAGCTCCCTGGAGCGTGTGGCTCTGAGAGATTGGGATTTCTTTAAGTGTAACATGTCCAACAGCTCTGGGTTTGACATGGCATTGTATGTTAAGCAAAGATCGCCTCTGAGTAGACGATATGCAACAGGAATGTTGGAACTAACCAGAAGGCTATTGACAAATTCCACATCCAATGAAGCTAGGGAAAAAAAACACATTTTCCACACCTTGGGGACTAGTTTTCTATAGAACCGTGCCTTTCATGTCTACATTGAGTAAATGTAAACTTCCTGGGGCTAATGGACAAAATTCTTAGACTCCTCCCAACCCCACCAAATATGCTGCAACATAGTTGAATTAGGTAATAAATTTTTTTTAAGGAGTGAAAAGATAATCTACTTAAAGTTAAAGCTATCTTAGATTTCCTGCAGCATGCTGGGATAACTACTAACCCAGATAGGTGAAAGAGATGTCAGCAGGTCACAGTTTTGTTCATCTAAAGGTCTGAGTGATAGTGAAATGAGATACAGAAGCAGTAAAACAATGTCCCACTACAACCACTTAGAAATAGGATTTTTTTAGGCTATTATTTAATATCTGTAACTATAATCATAAATATTGTCCTAATTTTGTATCCATTGCTTGCCCCCAAACCAAGGATAATGCTCCAATGAAAGTTAAGTTGACAGCTGAAGCAGAGCAAGCCTTTAATGAGTTAAATTATATGCTGTATTTTGAATGAATCCTAACTCCAGATTTTCCAAACAATCCTTAGTACTCATGGATGCCTCTGAGGTTAGCATAGGCAGTTTTGTCTTAGAATGTAGATGAGGATGAACATTATAATTAGGATGATTAATAATATAAAATATTTGTTAGGTAGAAAATTTTTATTACTTATTGACCACACCCCATTACAGTGACACTAGATGCAAAACACTCCAGACCCTTCAGCCCTTTAACTTCAAGATCTACAACCATCTGGGCCATAACCACTTCAATGCAAATGAGCTGTATTAGCCGTACAGCCCATCCAGTGGGGTTGGCACTGAGATTCTGTCTGGAATGGTCCTGCTCCATAACTAATGAGTCATGGAAGTAGATTGCTGCTTGCAGAAGAGGGTCTGTCAGAGAATATATCATACATATATATATATATAGTTATATAATATTCATTGTGTCACATATTTTATGTCAATATTACATATTATTCATATATCTATTTGTTCTTTTTACTTTTCAGATGAATAAATACTATTTGCTTTGTACACTTATAAACTGCAAATTTGAGTATTAAAATATTTCCCGAGATTTTAATTCAGTATTGTTTACTTGCTAGTGTTTACTTCACCCTACAAAAGTTTGTTTTTCCTGTGCAATGAAGGCATTTTGCAAAACACATGCTACCTACTAAATGGAGTGGACTGTAGATGTACTTGCAATTATTTCTTATAGTTAAAAGATATTATATGTACAACAGATACATATGATTATTCTTGTGCCTAATGTGTAGTTTAAGGCAAAATATTAAGGTGCCACTAATGTGTTTATCCTGTAGTCATTCATCTAATTCCTTCCACTTCTATTTATCTAATGTTTGGCTCTGTGCAAGTAATTTAACCCAACATTGTTTTCTGATCACTCATGAAGAGAGGCAGATTGACTACTGTGTCCATTAGGCTAACAAATGCACAAATATAAAAAGATGCATAGATAACATTCAGTGTTATATATTAGTTAGTTAGTTAGTTAGTTAGTTAGTTAGTTAGTTAGTTAGTTAGTTAGTTAGTTAGTTAGTTAAAATTGTAGCCATCTGTTATAAGTGTGGAACTTTCTGGAAACAATATTTTATTGATGCTCAATATCCTTCTGGATATGAATGTTGGTTTCATAGACAAATGGTTTGAGTAATTTGCTATACATTATTTTGAATATAGTTCCCTGTTTCTTTTCACAATAAGCTCTTTGATAAAATGAAGTAAATTAATGCAATAGTAATTATATACCTTCACAACAGCATGCTAATGAGACTTATGGTATTCATAATATACATAGCATCCGAGAGGTTAAAAGAGCATACACAAAGACTTGAAACAGTGGTAGAAATGCTTTTGAATAGATGTAGTACCGAGTCACTTCCATACTAGAGCATTCTTGTTGGCTATGTTTTGAGATATACTGGATAAATATATAAAATGTATATTTTTGAGCTGTAAAGTTCTTAAGACAGTTTATAAAAAACTGAAATGATTTAAGACTTTACCCTCTATCATATGCTATCAAGAAGGGCAATGTTTGCTATCAAGTAATAAAGAACTTGAAGTTGCCTTGAATACTATTATACAACAAAGTGTTTTTTTCACAGTTTTGCATAACTGTCTTAAGCAATTTGTAGGTTAACAATAATGAACTGTTGTAGTTTACATATTAATAAACAATAAAGTGAAACCTAGTTGAACCAATGAGCTGCCATGAGTTTCAGTTATTACCTAATAAATGCAACACTTCATATTTCTGAAAAAAAGTATTTACCTGGGTATGACAAACTATTGGATGGATTCATTAACAGCTACATGAAGTGCTGCTACCGTACTGGTAGCACATGCGGATAAGACATGCATGCTATTTGGTATTCATTAATTGGCTCTACACATTCTTCCGGATTCAGCAAGCTCTGCACAGCATGCAGGGATAGTGCAGGAGCTGCTGGAGGCAATATGGCTGCCGTGCAATCCAGGAGGAATAAGCTCCAAGGACGTGCACAAGCTTTCCTGTGCTATTCCTGCATGGACACAGCTCCTGTATGCAAATTACCCCATTTGCAGGTAAAAACCATGCAAATGAGGTGAATTTGTGATCCAGGAACCTGGCAGCCGGCCATGCAGGACTAGTGTAGTTTGCAGAAGTGTACTCGGTTAGTAACCGAGTACATTTTTGGAAACTACAAATCGGAGCCATGACAGCTCCATATAAATAGTGTATATTATGTTGAAAGCATGCAATGGCCAAATATATGGCCACTGGCATGGAAAACAGTTGCAAAAATAAAAAAAATAACTTTTATTTTTTTTAGCCGATTTTGGCTGTTTAAGCGTAGGGCAGTGGCGTGGAAATGGGATCGGGTCGAAAATAAAAAAGTAAACCAGAAATAAGCATTGTATCCAGAATCACTATTTTGCCATTATACTCAATGGCAGGCAGAAGACAACATGGCCAGTGAATGGTGGCTGCTAAGGGGGAAGGCTCAGTGTGAGATTTCTAACTTTGCATTATCAGGCAATCCAATGCAAATGAGGGGAATGATACTGAATCCCAGATTCTCCCTCATGGCTAGCCTGCACTCAACTGTGTTGGTGCAGGAAGAGCATGGTGCAAGCCTAAGAGTTAGCTGACATCATAGAGGGGTGTGTCAGGCATACTGTAAGCCTATTGGAGCCCTGTGGCTCGGGTTTGCCCTGAGCTTAGCAGCGCTAAGCAAAGCAGTGTGTCTGTGGCTGCCTAGCACTTTTTTACATTGCCTAAGTGGGTGTGCACCACGACCGGGTTTTAAAGGGAAAAAAAAAAGTAAACCAGGAAATAGCAGCTCTGTGCACATCTGAGCACTGTGTTTGCATGGCATGCCCCTGGGCTTAAACAGGAAGGTAATGGGAAGGGAAAACAGCAGTAGGAAGGTAATCAAGGAGAACTAGCATAGCTGGCAGGTGAAATGTATCAGAATCAGCCAATTACACAGGCAGCAGACCACCCCAGCCCAGCACACCACTATAAACTATGCAAACACCTTTCCCTCTGTTTTTTCCACATACTCTACACCACCGGTGTACACAAGTGGGGAGATTTTCCCAAATAAAAGCAACAAAATGATAGGGGCTGCAGCACCTGTCATAAATCAACATGTGGAAGAGGCTGAGGGTGGTGAGGATGAGAATGCTGTCAACCAACCCGCAGTGAGGAGAAGAAGAAGAGTGTACAGACCCAGGGTAACCTACCACGGGCTACATGAACTGGAGATAGTGGAGCACTATATGGTGGACAGGGATCTCCTAAAGCAAATTGTTGAGCTGTGCCAGCCACACCTCACACACAGAACCAGCAGAGGGGAACCCATCCCAGTGGATACCAAGGTAGGTGTAGGCTTAAGAATGCTAGCCACAGGTACCTTCTAAACACCAACTGGGGATATCATGGCAATCTCACAGGCATCAGCATCCAGGGTACTCCACCAGTTCCTGGATGTCATGTCAGCACATGCAGGTAACACATATATTTCCCCAACACCCGTGAGGCATTGGCCAGCAATATGCATCTCTTCCACCAAATAGCAGAATACCCTGAGGTAGTGGGTGCTATAGACTGCACTCACATATCCATCAAAGCACCACCCGGTGAGCGGGGTAGGCTCTACATCAACCGCAAGGGCTTCCCCTCCATCGACTGCCAGGTCATGTGCATTGCCCAGGGCATTATAATGAATGTGTGTGTGCTGGCTGCCCTGGAAGCTATCATGACTCCCACATCTGGCATCTGACACAGCTGTACCAGAGATTTGCCAATGGGGACATCCCTTATGGTCACCTAGTGGGGGATGCTGGTTATGCACTGGAGCGGTGGCTGATGACACCCATCAGAAATGCACACACACCCGAACAAGAACTCCATAATGAGGCACATGCACAGACCAGAATTATAATAGAGCATGTGTTTGGGATGCCCAATTCATGGTTCCGGTGCCGGGACACATCCGGTGGGGCCTTGCAGTACTCACCAGCTACATGTACCCAAATTGTCATCATATGTGCCATGCTACACAATATGAACCCCCTGAAACAGCTGCAGCAGGAACAGCATGGGGCAGGGCTACACAGCCCCCCACCATTGCCAAGGCCTGCACAGGCACAAAGTGAATCAGAGGAGGAACAACCTGAGCCTGCCCCAGTAGGCAGAAGGAGGTGTGCCCAGTATGCCCAGGCCTTGGCAAAGAGGCAACGCATAGCACATACACTGACATGGTAGGGACCCAGGGAGTGACACCGCTTTCTGACTCGCACATACAGTAAAAAGGATGCCAAACATGACACTACCTGTTCTTAACCATGTATAGGGAGTGTACTATGTGCATCCAACATAGTCAACCCTCCAGCACCATCCTCAATACTGGCACAGCCACAAGGTAAGTCACTCTTCCTACCAATTGCCGAATGGAGTAGTATGTGTTGTTACTTGTATCTATGGTATGGATATGAGCATGCAAGAGAATCGGGTGGCTGAATGGGATGCCAGAAGATAGTAGACACCTATAGTGGCAACATAAGATCTGTAACAAATACTGGTGTCTCCACAGTAGCCAGTACTAGACAAGGTGACAAAACTCACTGCAGGAAATATGCTGGGCCACATGTGTGTCCATAGGACACACACATGCCAGTGAGGGAGGCTCACATACCCAACAACAGTGTCAGCCAGCAGGACAGGTGTAGCAAACACAAACAAAGGCTTTGCTAAGGCCTCTGATTGATGGCCGTGTAGAACATCCCCCCAGACCTAAATGGACAGACTACAACAGGTCAGCCAGTGGGATGTTAGTTCTGAAGGGTAAGAAGTCAGAAACTGAAATGTAGGTCAATCACACCTAAGACCTGTAGTACACTGATATGCCTCTAGTCAGCATGATAGGTTAGAATACAGAATGAAATTGAGTACCTGAAATACCAGTACAGTCATAGCAAATGTGTACAAGTGTCAGGTGTGCCCCCCAATCCTATGTAGAAATGTAGTAGCAGTTAGGTGTGCCCCCCCCAAATACTATGTAGAAGTGTAGTAACAGTCAGGTGTAGCCCCCAATCCTATATAGAAATGTAGTAATAGTCAGGTGTGCCCCCAATACTATGTAGAAATGTAATAATAGTCAGGTGTGCCCCCCCAATCCTATGTAGAAATGTAGTAGCAGTCAGGTGTGCCCCCCCAATCCTATGTAGAAATGTAGTAACAGTCAGGTGTGCCCCCCAATCCTATGTAGAAATGCAGTAACAGTCAGGTGTGCTCCCCCCAATCCTATGTAGAAATGTAGTAACAGTCAGGTGTGCCCCCCCAATCCTATGTAGAAATGTAGTAACAGTCAGGTGTGCCCCCCTAATCCTATTTAGAAATGTAGTAACAGTCATGTGTGCCCCCCAATCCTATGTAGAAATGTAGTAATATGTATGTGTAGGTATAATAACAGTGGAGCACAGATTACCTGAGCTGGCCAAGGTAGCAGGATAGATTGTAGCATGCGTACAATATGCAGTTCTGTATGTGTTAGGTTGGTGTGTGTCGTATATTGTGTAAGAGTGGTCAGTATGTATGCATGGTGTGGTTTGTCCTGGTGGCCATTACCCAGTACTGCCGATGAAGGGCCAAGTTCTCACAACTGCAGTGCCAAACACAATGCTTCCCAGCAAAACACATTCTAGCAGTAAACCATAATAAGCCAGGGAACCTTGTTGGCTAGGCTTGCATAGGCCCTTGGGCCGATAGCCTAGTACCTACCTATGAACCTATGAACCTAAATGTTTGGAAGTTATATGTGTCACCATCTGAAAGATGGACATGGCATGAATGTCGGCCCAGACATACAAGCAGTACACAGGGGGAAGTACCCCAGGCAAACACTGTATAATATGTAACTATCAAATGGACACACCCTTGGAATTGTACATACAAGTTTGCAGCACATTATTTGGGCTTGTAGTAGGGAATAACGATGCCATCTGGCCAAACACTGGCAGACCACAAAGGGCATAGGAATGAAGTATTGAGAAATAGCTGATGTTCCTGCACAAGCCAGCATAAGTGGAATGCCCCATGCATATCTGTGAGTGAGATGCAAGTAGTGTCCATAGAACACATGCATCCAGCTCACCCCACCACCACCCACAGGTATCTCTCCAGTCTTATCCCTGCTGTTGAGAATGAGTACAATATGACCCCCACCTCTGTACGGCAATAGTGAAGGAATGCAGCATGCAGAACAGGTGTCCCATGCAGGTGTGTCCCTAGCTGTAAGCAGCACCCTGCCAGCATTCACACCACTGGATCAATAATGACAGAAAGTATTGGCATGAACACCTTGCACACCTACCTTGTCACCCCAGGGGAATATAGTGTATTGCAGTCTGGGACTGTAGGAGTGGCAGAACGCATCGGCCTGCTACAGCTGGCCTGCATCACTACCAAATGGCCTACAGTCCTCTGTCAAAGGCCTGTGTCTCACCCATACTGCCAATGTATGTTATGTCATGTACTTCCAAATTACAACATAACACAGTCCACAGAACCCAAATGTAAAGCCATGTGGACAAATCACAGTAACATGTCCACCATGTCCTACTGCATGAACTGTGAACCAACACCAAATTACTGCTGGGATGAGGTGATAACTATAGGGAAACTTTCAGATAATGTTTGCATAATGTATGTAAGAGGATAGAATAATAGAGGGGGGGGTGGGACCATGGGCGGCATGATGTGTGTGAAGTCCGAAACTCAGCAGTGTGCACATACTATCGCTTGGCTGCAAACACAAGAATGGGTGGCTACAAACCTGCTCATGAACCACAATGTGAAGGGGTAATTTCCAGATTTATGACCCCCTGCCTCTGGGTAACCTGTGTGAATCTGTACAGCTGTGAGGTATGGCCACAACAGGATATGGCCATACTGTCACTTTGATGGATGTACAAGCATGAGATCCTCTGCCACCACTGTACCAAGGTGCTGAACCATTTACACAGACCCAGCAGCAAGTGTCTGTAGCTTCCCCTTCAGAATGGTATGATTGTGCAAGAATATGTAGGCTGCTGACCACAATACTGGACACAGCTGCATTCACCCTGTGTTCCCCAGGACATCACTGCAAGCAAATATGTATACCTGACAGTACTTGATGACATAAAACATCACAGTGTATAACAGTACATATGTTTGAATATCTCTGCTAACACCAGGACCATGTAGCAGAAGCAGCACAGACACAATTACCTACAGTAACCCACTATCCATTGCCCATTTTGACCCCATATTGTCAACCAATCTGCAGATATCCTGCAGAAACAGTTTGCTAGCTGTAAATGTAGAACACAAACATCTGCACTGGAGTACAATCTACCTGGAATGGATTCACACATTCAATACAGAAGGTCATACTGAGCATGCTCCCACACAGAGAAATGAAGGCCATGTCAGACAAGAAAATACTGAAAGGTCATACTGGGCATGCTCACACACTTGAAGTCCATGTCTGGCAACAACAGTGGACCATACATATCTGACAGTCACAGATGTTAGTGCATACACTCCTCAGTACACATCAGTCATGCTTTGCACACACATTGGATAGGAATACACACATATATCCAAGGACAACACACTATAATAGCCCAAAAATACACATACATAGCTATGTGGAAGAGAGTGACAGTGACAAAGAGCCTCCCATCATGAGGCCTGTCTCACCCAGCACAAATCCAATTGGCTAAAACCACATGATGTGTAAATGTCAATTACAGTAGAAATTTGCCTCTGGTATCCCTCAGCACTATAGTGTCTGTGGTGCTTGTGCTAACTGTGTAACATGACTGTACAAGTCAGTAGTCATCTAGCAGTTGTATACATGTACCTGTGGAATATAAACCTGTGTGTGCCTGAGTGTTGTGTGTCTGCCTCGAGATGAATGGGTTATGACCCATGCACACACACTGCACTCCCCATTGCCCTACTATGGCAAGCCTGCTGATGTCTTCACCTTGAAATACACCTTTGGGGAAGTAGTCACCCACTAATCTATGTAGTGCTTCCTATAACTGGGTAATGCTGTAGTGTGATGTGCTAGTCAGGTAGGAGTTCTTATCCCAAGCATGGCAATTGTGTGTGTTTGTTTGTCTGTGTAGGGATCAGTGCTTTTTAGGCCAGTCACACTCACTACAATTTCAAATGCCCTACTTTGGCATGCCTGCTGATCTCATTCACTTTGAAATACACCTTTGGGGAAGAAGTTGCCCAGTAATCTTCATGGCATGTCCTATAACTGCATAATGCTGTAGTGTAATAAACTAGTTAAGTAGGAGTTCTATTCCCAGACATGGCAAGTGTGACTGTTTGTGCAGGGAGCAATGCTTTTGAGGCCATTCACAGTCACTACAACCTCCATTGCCCTTCTTTGGCAAGCCTGCTGATGTCACTCACTAAACTAGTTAGGTAGGAGTTTGATTTCCAGACACGGCAAGTGTGGCTGTGTTTGTGTTTGTTTGTTTGTGTAGGGAGCAATGCTTTTGAGGCCATTCACAATCACTACAACCTACATTGCCCTTTTTTGGCAAGCTTGCTGATGTCATTCACTTTGAAATAGACATTTGGGGAAAAAATAGCCCAGTAATCTCCGTGGCATGTCCTATAACTGTGTAATGCTGTAGTGTGATAAACTAGTTAGGTAGGAGTTCTATTCCCAAACATGACAGGTGTGGATGTTTGTGTGTGTATTTATTTGTGTAGGGGGCAATACTTTTTAGGCCATTCACACACAATACAACATCCATTGCCCTTCTTTGGCTAGCCTGCTGATGTCATTCACTTTGAAATACACTTTTGGGGAAAATATAACCCAGTAATCTCTGTGGTGCATCCTATAACTGTGTAATGCTGTAGTATGATATACTAGCTAAGTAGGAGTTCTATTCCCAGACATGGCAACTGTGAAACTCTGTGTGTAGGGATCAATGCTTTTTTGTCCATTCACAGTCACTATGCACACCTAAAAATGGAGAGCATCAATAACTGTGCAGTAACAGAGACCTGATCCAAGCCTCCAGATAGCGCCACTGCAATACCAGGTACAGCTCTCACCATTCCTGTTGGCCATCAAACCAGGACCAAAACAATAAAGGTGGTGGACTGTCCATATTCACACCACCAGGCTACTTGCCCAACAAAATGTGTCTGAAATACCCCCGGTGCAACAAACAGTAGGTTAGACTGCATTCCAAATTGTATAGCTTGCTACAGATCCCCCCACCATGCCCCATGATACCCACTACAGCTTTTGAAACATACTGTGAAATATTATGCTACAAGCAAACACCCTAATACTGGGTGACTTACACTACCCTGCTATTAACTGGGAAAACTACTTGTGTACCAACACGTGTGCTCAGCGGTTCTTGGATGTCATAATTCCCAGTGCCCTGTTTCAAGTAACCCATAGTCCCACCAGGGGCTCAAATATCTTAGACCTGGTCATTACCAACATGGGAAATCAATGCTCCACACCTATGGTTACCCCATCGGTGGTCAAGTCTGCCCACGAGCTAATCACCCTTAACATCAACATCCCTCCCCCACACCCCAGTAAGGAAACCTCCGTAACACACATCTCCAAAGCCAATGTCACACTACACATGTCAGATGTGACTAACATCATGACACCCATGCAGATGGGAACTGAAAGGACGACTGCTGAATCATACATGAAGGCACTGTACAAGCACATCCACTCATGCATGAATTGTGCCATCCAATATTGAACCAAGACACTCCCCACCAGGAAAAGGAAGCCAATGTGGTGGCCCCCTGCCATAAACATACTGTACAACAAAAGGAGGAAACTGTTGCAGAAATGGGAGAATTTCCAGGATGCAAAATACTCCCTTACCAGCTATAGTAAGAGGCAGAGATCCCTTGTGACATCCACCAAAGCTAGTTATGAACATAATATAGCCAAAGATGCCAAATACAACTGCAAGCCTTTCCATAGCTATGTGAGGAATCTAAATGGCAATGCTCAGAACTGCTGTGAGCTACAACAGGATGGTATTAAATATAATGCTCCCAGGGATATTGACAATATCCTGGTGGATTGATTCAGTGCCAATTGCACTCCCCTCCCAAACCCTAAAAGGGCCCATCTCAACACAGATAGATTTCCATATTCTGGTAATAATGGCCACATAGGTAAAAAACACACTTTACAGAGCTATGACAACAGCAGCCTTGGGACCAGTCAACATCCCAGGTTGTGTACTACATGAGCTACAAACTGAACTGGAACCTCACCTACATGCCATGTCTAATCATAATCACACCTCAGGCTTCGTGACCACTGTGTGGTGCACAAATACAGTTATCCCAGTCCACAAGGGGGGAGTCACCTTGTATCCTGTGAACTACAGCCCCAGCAGTATGACATGCCTGATCTGCAAGGCCATGTAATGTATTATCATGGAAACTAAAACAAAGGCATTGGCCTCCTGCAAACACTTGACCCTAACCAGGTTGGGTTTGTGAAGGGCCGATCACGTCACCTCAACCTGAATGACAACTGTGACTCCATCTTCAGAGCTGTGGATGAGGGTAAGGTAGTTCACACAGTCTATCTGGACCTTGCCAAGCCCTTTGACACCATTCCCCAGTCTGGAATCATAGATAAATGTATCAAGCTAGCCATTAATCCCAATGCCACCTGATGGGCTGCCAACTGCTATACTGACAGAACCCACACTGTAAATGTAGGTGACACCAACCCAAGCCCCAGACAAGTGACAGTTGGAGTACCTTAGGTTTCAGTCCTGGCACTGCCCTTGTTTGGCATCTACTGCTCTGAAGTACAGTCCAACATTAAGGGACACTGGCAAACAAAGGTCGTAGATGACTGCAGACTGGGAGCCAATATTGAATCCCCACATGATGTGGATATTCTACAGAAGGGCCTTACAGAAAGACATGCTTGGTGCCTGAGCCATGGCCTCAAGATCAATGGCAAGAAATATATAGTTATCCCCACTGGGAAGGGACATGTACCTGTGAAGTACCACATAGGTGGCAGTACACCAAACACCTAAAGTGTGATAACAGACTTAGGGACACAGGTGGACAGTGGTATCACCTTTGATAACCACATTGCCACAACAGTCAGGAAACCCACCTATGTGGCACACCTCTCACTATGGGCTTTACATCCAGGAAAAGGAGGCCATTGTCCCACTGTAGTCATCTCTCAGTAGACCCAGTACAGACTACAATGGCCCATTACATATGTACCTCACAAGACATCTGCAACAAATAGAGAGGCTGCAGGCATACCTAATGAAATGACCACAGGCCTAAACCAGATGCCCTATACTGACCATCTGAAAATCATCCAGCTATACCCTGTCACATATTTTATTCTCAGAGGTGATCTCCGCTTCACATAACATGCCATGTCAAACCCACAGCTGTTGGACAAGCTACACTTAGAGAATTCCAAATCTTCACAGCCACATGCTCCAGGGATCCAAATCCTGTCATCACAATGAGCAATACATGAAGAAGGGATGTGTTTCTGACCCAGAGACTCCCCAGACTCTGGAATAGACTGCCCATACATGTCATGCAGAGTGGCTCTTTGGCCCTCTTCAAAAAAAACCTGGACGATTGGATGGGAGATAGGAAATTTACTCCGGGGATCATGTCAGCTGCCCTGCTAGACAGGGGTGCAGGGAAGTAAATATTGTGGGAAGTCATAACCAGGGAGTTGTCAAGTCTAGGCATGTATAAGCCCTAGGGCCAATAGCCTAGTATCAATGTATGATCCTAAGAACCTATGAACTACACTTTCCATTGCCCAACCTTGGCAAGGTTGCTGATGTCATTCACTTTGAAATGCACCTTTGGGGAAGAAGTAGGCCAGTAATTTCCATTCCGTGTCCTATAACTGCAAAATGTACTAGTTAGGTAGGAGTTCTATTCCCAGACATGGCAAGTGTGAATGTTTGTTTGCCTGTGTAGGGAGGGATGCTTTTGAGGCCATTCACAGTTACTACAACCTCCATTGCCCTTCTTTGGCAAGCCTGCTGATGCCATTTACTTTGAAATACACCTTTGGGGAAAAAGTAGTCCAGTAATCTCTGTGGCATGTCCTATAATTGTGTAATGCTGTAGTGTGATGCACTAGTTAGGTAGGTGTTTCAATCCCAGCCATGGCAACTGTGAGACTTGGTGTGTTTGTGTGTCATTCATATCCTGTGTGGAGGTGGCTGTGAGTGTGTAACAACTGGACTCATTATGGAGTGGGTTTTGCAAATTTCTTATATGGTGGGCCTATTATATGTCACAATGTCCACCTTACAAGGATAAACAGCAGAGAGGCTGGGGTAGACAAGCCATACCCCTACTTGTGACATCAAGGCCTGGTGAACAATTTATACAATCCTTGTATTACCCAGAGAACACTCTCAACCCATGTCTCATACACAAACACACTTGGCTAGGCAACAACCACTATGTTGGTAGTTTTCTGCATCTTGCCCACAGAAAGCAACCATGGTGTAATTGCAGCAGACCATAGAGGGCATGGCACCCTGTCCCATCCCTACAATAGGCAAATAATTGCATACAATATTCCTTCACTGTGTTCCCCACTGGACACCTGCAACAACTGTAGTGCCAGCAAATGTAACCCACAAAGGACATACCATGCCTTCTACACATGCCCTGTATGGACAGATGCCACTGACACCAGGGAATTCCTGTACCATGCTGTCAATGTAGGTGCAGGGTCAACCTGGTGTCCATTGCCAGTTCTCACCACATGAGGCCAGGAATGGCACAGGAATGGCACATCTGATGATAACAATCTGTCTACACAACATGCCCCAGACACCCAGGTATACTTACACATGTCACAGAACATACATGTGGGATGTGTGCACATCCCAGACACCATCCATGTGATGGAATATAGAACACATACATGGCAAGCATTGCACAGCACTGGCCAACCACAATAGTAACCCAGATGACTGGATGGTGAATACAATGACCACCGTTGTGGGCCAATCCAGACACTACACCCCTGAGCCACACTGCAGACCATTTTCATGTGGCCTGATGCCAAGGTATACCCATTACCTAGCCTTCTGCAGCCTTCTGGCACAGTCAAGCACTACACACCTGTGAAGCTATGCTCCCATCCATGTCAGCACTGGCAACCTGTCTGTGTGTGTGGAGTATAATGATGTTTTCACCATTCACACTCACTACACCTCCCACTGGCCTACTGAAGCATGCCTTCTGATGTCAGACACCTTGACATACCCTTTGCCCATATATCATCCTGATACCCCTGTGGTGCATGTGATACCTGCGTATTACTGTATTGTGGCAAACTAGCTAGTTAGGAAGTCTAATCCTGACCCTGCCAACTGTGTTAATGTGTAGGAGTCCCTGAGGGAGTATGGCTGTGTTGACCTTGACACCTATTCATGTAGACAGGCATGTGTACTACACCTACCTTATCCCTCCTGTATTACTGTTGCAGATGTCACTCACCATCGAATATAGCAAGACACACACAACCTCGGCTAGCTCCCAAAGGTCTTCTCCACCAAACACGGTAAACACAGTAGGTAAAACGAGAGTGAAGACCACCACGATGATGCAGCAAAATCTTTTCTTCCAGATGAATAAACTGAATGACTCTAGCTCAAAACTCCTTTGCAATAAAAGCAATTCTGTATCCCAAACACTAGGACTTCCACCAGCAAAAGGAAATGTTCAAATCTGGATTTCTATTCTTGAGCCAGCCTCTCCAGCCTTAATGCATTTCACATTCACTGAAAAAAGAAACAAAATTCCAGGTTCCTCTAGAGTCTAGACCAATAAATATTGACTTCACCTTTGGACAGCTCCCCAACATGTAAGCTCTGTGGCGCATGCAATGACATGTGATAGCAATACATAGTCAGGCAGGGGATTAAACCCTGTACTGGTTAGTGTGTGACACAAACATGATTAGGCTATACTCTCCCACCCCCTCCCTGCCTTACTTTGTCTCTGTCTCTCTCACTCCTTCTCTGGTGGATGTGGAGAAGTACACCTGCTTTGGTTAGGCAGCAACTTGTGTTTTATAAGTGATGTTCATGATCAGCTGATAGCCTCTGCATGAATTGCAGTCCCCCACTAGCTGACTGCATGGGGAATAGCTGTGGTAACATTCCCATAACCAATTGCATGGAAACACACACCTATAAGTAGGAACATCATGTGGATGTTGGCCCTTTTCATTCACTGTAAGCAGGACCTCATGTTGGTGTTTGGCAAACAGCATCACAGATGGTAGTGGGATATACCTCTAACAACATACACTGTGGAGACAGGCCAACAAACATGAGGGGAATGTTCCAGACATGACTACAGAATGTAAGTGTTGCTCTTTTGCATTTGGAGTAATGTTGGTTTAATAGAGTTTGTGTGGATATGGCTGGTCTACATGATTTAATACCTGTCATGACAGTGTTATGTCTTTGAGGAAACTTCCACCTGTAGGGTTATCTGCAGACTGGCCAGTGTTTGGAGTCTTATGTTTCTTTTGTTACTCACAGATCACCTATCTTTGAACTGCAGAAGCATAGTCTGAGGATTGCAGTCACTACATGGTGACAGCCATGAGAGTTACTGACTTCATATCCCTCATAGGACATATGTCACAAAAAACTCTGTTACAACAGTAAATGTATGAGGGTATCGCAGCAACATGCCAATATTGGCCCAGTGTTTGTGGCTCCAGACACAAGTCTGTCAACCTTTGCACATATGTCATGCAGTAAGAGGTGCATATGTTCTGTACACCATTATTCATTGACATCATACCTGATAACAAGCCAGTCAGATATCAAACTGCTAGACATGTTATGTATAGTAGGGAATATTTCTGAGAACATAACCTGGGCATTTTGTGGATGTGTGTACAGTAGTGGGGTCTGTGTACTTATGGTGATTGTTGACAGTATGTGTATTGTGAATACATACCTTGGCCTGTGTACAGACTGTGGTAGATGTCATGATTCTTGGTCCTGTTCTATCTGATGTTACATGCTGCTCCAGTGTATGGTACCCTATCGGCTCACATGTTTGTAAGGCCAAACACACACGTGTCCAAAACCACAGACAGGCATTGGACCACAATGTGTCATGACCCAGTATATGTAGGGTTAGTGTGTGTGACACATATGAGGATGGTGTTGATCAGACAGTCCATATAGTGTAATATTAAGCTTGCGTACCATAAATGGCTGTGGCTGTGTTCACATTGGTTGTGGGTATGCACTTTCACACAGGTGTCTGTCACTCTGTGCTGTGGCATGCCTGTAGAGCCTGCTATATTTGCAGGTACATGTGCATTCTCCCATACGAAATGTAGGCCAGTGTTGTGGCAGTCTGCCTGTAATTTGCACAGTGATTTGTTACATGTTTAGCAGCTTAGTGTAATTACCCAGTGTGATGTTATGTCCAGATATTTGCAAGAAGTACTGCTGCTGGGCCACCATAACTGTTGTGTATTTCTGACAAAGCAGTGGGATGCTGTACAGATATATGTCACTAACTACTGGATAGTATGTGGACATGTGACCTCTGCAACACCAGTTATTATGTGTCAGGACAGACAGCAGTGTGTGAATGCATAAACTGTGTGGGCATATGTAGCCCAGTATTTATGTGATATACCCATGTACATGGCTGTTAACATCCACATTGTCAGGCTTGGTACACGTCTCACACTAAGGGGATCTGTGTATACCTCTGGAGTGACCAGAGAGTGCCAGACTGTCCACATATCTTGATCATATCTCTGCTGTAGTCCACAGGATCATTACTGTGCTATCAGTGGTACTGTACTATGATGTCCTTAGGATGTCTGTCAGTAACTGATGGCGTACATGTCAATAGCAGATGTGACCTCCCATACACAACATGTCTGTTAAGACAAACCCTGTTACAGTAGCAACTGTCTACATATATACCTGCTATACATACATGACATCCCCTTGCACTAAGAGGTTGAGACTATTGGTGCTAAGGTAGGACTCCACCCCATGTTCTGGACATATGGCAAACATATATATGCATATACATACATATATATATATATATATATATATATATATATATATATATATATATACATATATATATATATATATATATATATATATATATATATATACACACACACACACACACACACACACACACACACACACACACACACACACACACAGACACAGATCTGTGAATGGCCATATATATGATGCACTATACAGATGTGTATAAATACATATATATATATAAATAAATATATATATATATATATATATATATATATATATATATATATATCTATATATGTAGATGTAGACATATATCTACATATGTATATGTATATATTCATATCCTTGTCATGTGTAAACATTATTGTTGTGTATACCTTCTCAGATGTATCACACCGTATGTATCTGATATGTGTATATTTAGATATAACAACATATGTGATGCAACAGTAATATCACTAACATGTACTACACAATTGTAGACGTCATAGCAATTGTTTAATACTAGTCAATATGTCTACTGACAGATGTATTGGAAAAACAACAACTGTCTTCACAGCTGTCATGGTGTAGTGGTTAACTGTTGTGACTGTAGTGTATAGGATCCTGGGTTCAAGGGCTGTTTATTTTGTTGCTGGGCAGAACAAGGGCTGTTGGATACAGAATGGTTAAGGCAGTTTTGAGCAGCTTTAAGCTTGTTTGCATGGGTTTGTGCGAAGCTAAGTGGTGCTAAGCTACGGTTAAACATACGAGTGCTTACACTATGTAGGCTTCGCAAATCTGCTTAGCTGTTATATTGCAGCAATGCTGACACCTGCTAAGCATGGCTCAGCCCTGGTAACCTGTGCTCACATCCCAGTCTGATAACATAGCAGGGTAATAACATCTGTAATAGGTGTATGTAATGCTATGTACATAACATGCATCTATGGCTGTCAGTACATTAGCAAGGGGTGTGAGACTCCTGTCTGGGACACTTGAGTATATGACCTGTACAACACTCTTATTCATATGAATGTGTTACATACAAGGGTAGTATCCCAGGTTTTGTGCAGTCACACTGGCATGTAGTGTATCATGATGTTACTACTGTTGACAGTGCTTTCCCAAGCAAGAGTAGATTGCTAATTGTAGTACTGGCAAGAAACACTCCTGCATGCATAGCTGGACTCTGAGTCCTCACTGTCGTGTTCTGGTGTGTGAGCTGTGTCATATTATATATTTCCTACTGGATGATGATCTGACATGTGTAAATTAACTATAGACTACTGTCTGTATAGCACATGGCAGTGAGGGCTTCCAACATGTAGTAATGGCATACCCATCGGTGTCAGATGTGTATCTGTCAACACATTCATCCTGCTGCATAGCTAGTTGGCAAGCTGATGCCTGTCAGTCCCTGTAGAGATGTGCAGATGTCAGGTATCCAGCATGGATATGTAAAGGCTACCTATGCTTGACTGACACTGACATGTCTGCCCAGCTGTGTTATAACTGGCAGAGATAGGACACAACACCCTGTATGCACCACATGCCATGGGTACCTCCACTACACTACCACAGTCAACAGAACCTGCTTGGGTATAGGTCTCCAACACAGACACTAACCATGTTTTGTAATACATGTTGCATACAGGTCACCTGGAGCACCTCACCGGCCATTTTCAGGAGGCACCCAGAGGATTGGCTGATGCATGTCACTCTCACCCTGAGGGTCACCACAGTGGTGTCTGTAGATAGAGTGCATGCTGGCACATGACAGGTGGCATTATACCACTGTACACACATCCTCTACACTTCCCATCTCTCCATGGACAATAACCAGGTACACACCTATGACCTCCTGTAGCGATGCACCCCAGTACTGAAAAATGTGTATGTGTGCATTACTGAGGATGTCAGTGTCTGTGTGTTAGTACACCTGTAGTTGGGAATACCATAAGGCCCTTCACACCCACCGCAACACCCACTGCCATAGTTAGATGTGGCTGCTGCTGTACCGGACATTACATGTATCTTGTTATGCTCTTCTCCCTAAAGGCTACCTGAGCCTTGCAGTACCAGCACAGCACTGTAGTAAAAATGGGTTGAGAGACATGTGTGTGTGTGTGTGTGTGTGTGTGTGTGTGTGTGTGTGTGTGTGTGTAGGGTACAGCATTCCGCAGCCACATACTCCTATTACATTACATATTGCCACACAGTATTAGGGATAGTGATGTTGCTGCCTATAGGAGAGGCATGACAATGCATCACCCTACTATGCCTGTGGCATGTGCATTAGATGCATATCCCTGTAGTAGCAATCTTGGGATGGACAAGGGGTTGTATTGCTGTCCTGGTCAATGTGTGATGGTGGGTATGTCAGAGTGTCATCATGGGTTCCAGGGCATACAATATCCACAGTGGGGTGTGGGTGCTGGGTATACTGTCATTACACCATGGTATCCCTGGTACATGCCCCATGTACCACTGTATGGTGACCACTGTCACCATCAACTATACAGGTAACTGATAACACTATCCAGCCCATTTATGCATGTGCTGTGTGCAGCCTACCTGTAACACACTGGACACACTGACAAATTAGTTAGCACTGATAGGCACAGGTCTCTCAGATGTGTGTCTGCCTGTTATGCATTTGTTAATGTGTATATGATGGTATGTCACACTATGTATTGTCCATATACAGCCATTACATCCCCCATTACCATGCTCTACATGCCTGGGGATGTTCTGCATGGAACATGTACCCTGGAAAACTCCTCATCCTAAATGCTGTGTGGTGTGTGCAGTTAAAGCCACACACATAAGTATCACTACATACCTAGGTAGGGGTCTAGTCCCAGTGTTGCCAAGTAAAAGTGTGCATGTATGTGAAGGGATCTACTTCAGGTTCTTGAATATACATGTTCCAGGGGGTCATCTGTCCATGTGGCACAGGCAGTAACTGTTATACAGACCTGTGACATGTGTTCAACTGTACCCAGGATATGGCACAGCCATTGTTTCACCACGGTGCCATACCCCTTGTGAGATATGACAGCAGACCATCCTCCTGCTGACACATGTATACTTACAATACAAATGGATAACATTATGGAGACCACAATCACTCAGTGTTACTAACAGCTGTAATGCATCATGGCTGGACAGCTACAATACCTGACATGTAAGCATTAAACATTACTGCTGACAACATGTTACACAGCAGTACATTGGCACATTGTAGTACAGTCACCGTGTGCATCAGAACCATATTAGCCTGTCCCTGCATCAATGTTATGGATGACAGGGATGTGGCACAGGTATCATCATATGCACAGGATGTGTTGTTGGTTTGCCAGAGACCTAGGGTGGGCCACACATTTGACACCATGTGTGTGACTGAGGGGTGTAAGTTACTTATATTGGTGTGGTGATGTGGTGTGTTTAGCTATGAGGTTGCCATAGCTGTGCTTGTATTGTGTGGCTATGCATGCACACAGTTCTGCCACATGGCTGCCCTATACATGTTTTTCTTGGACAGCTGTAGACCATACCTGGAGGGTGTGCAGTTCACTACCTTCGGCCATGGACACACAGACTGTGCCTGTCAGGGGTTCCAAGGGCACATCCAGGTACAGGCCTTGATATGCTACTCTCTCCTGATGATGACATATGTCCACTGGAACCAGGTCCTCCTGGGACTGGCCAGGGCCACGTGCACATGGCCTGCTGTGGTGTGGTGTGGACAGCACCCCCCCTGCAGTGCTGAGGCTGGTAATGCCACTACGGGAGCAGCTTGGTGTCCTTGCATATCCACGTGGACCGCCAGATGTTGGTGTTGCTGGCCTACATCGATGCAGCCATCACCCCACTCCCACCACATGCTCTAGCATGGACAATCCATGATCGATGAGACCCACCATCTCAACCAACCGTCTGTCCATGACCTCTGTAGAATCACGGGGGGCACCTGCAAGATCATGGATGTTGTCACTTACAGATGAAAAAGCAGCCTCAGACCCTGTCTGGGTATAATTCCATATGTGCCTGCACCCCCATGACAGCCTGAAACATGTGTCTGGTGGTACCAGTTGTGGCACTTCTGCCAGGGGCACGATCACCAGTGGCCCTCCCACAAGCACCTTGGTACATCTGCCTATGTGGTGCCCTGCCGGACATCTGGCTATGCCTGCTGTGTCCAAGCACAGCAGCCATAGATACCACACTGTCCTGTGCACTGCCACCAACTGCCAACTGTCCCTCTGCTATGGCCACTGGTGATGGGGTATCTATAGGCACTGTGACTGTGTGTGGGAATGGGGTGGATAACAGGGTGATGTCAAATAATGGTGTAGTTTAAGCCTCTGACATCCCCGCCTGTGCCTCAACACACCTATCATCATTTTCAGTGTCTGTATGGACACCAACATCAGATTGCATGCAGGAGGGACCCTGACCCACCTCGCCACCTATGAGGGAAAAACAAGAAATGCACTTTAAGACCTGTACGGCATTGCTTAACAGTACACACACACGCACACACACGCACACACACACACACACACACACACACACACACACACACACACACACACACACACACACACACACACACACACACACACACACACACACACACCCTGACATTCTACCATAATACCTACCTGTCCCTGAGTTTACAGACTGTCCTAAGTTCATTCACATAAGTTCCCCATCCTGCATCACGCTTGGAAACATTCACTGATACCAATCATTAACGTATCATTCTTCTAATTACCTAGACATGTGATCATAAAACACAACCTGTTACTCCACTACCTCTTTGACTTGATTGGAGTAGGTTTTACAAGGACTCACTGCTGTCATCCAGTGTTTACCCTGGGTATGTCCGGACATCATGAGCATGGCTCCCATATGTTAGGGGCTACTATGGTCACTTGATAATGTCAAGAACTGGAGTGTCATATGTAACTATTGCTCAGTAGATGCAAAATTTGTTGCTCAATCAACTTATTATGTGGACAATAATAATATTTGGATACACTCCCTGGTGTTGTCTAGTAATTCTCCAATGCATCTGCAGTGCTGCATACGTGGGTAGTCTTTCACCTTTTTGCTGATTGCAATTTTAACAGTATACTTGGTGTCTAGTTTCCCCCCCAATGCATGTTCTATGCTACAGACCTTATTATACTATCAGCTGTCCTGAGATTACATATGAGACAAGTATAACTGGTGTCTCTTGTGAGTCCATGTCCATGTACTGCATGATTCCAAAGGGAGGTACTGACGTATGAACAACCCCACAATCACACATGTGCATACATGGACACCCACACAAACATACACACACACACACACACACACACACACACACACACACACACACACACACACACATCCTACATGCATCAACCCCCCCTTCACTCCAACAGATTACACTTACAGACAAAATAACCCCCCACCATCCACCACCCCCACACCCACACATACAATTACAGGTGAGGTTGCACAAAGATAGTACACACAGACCTCCCATTACCCATCTGTTAACATGCATAACATATTGTACTCAACAGCATGCAGTGCAGCTATAGTCAATCCATGCTAGCAACAGTATACATGTGTGTGATGCATGGGCTGTGTAGTAGGTGATGCCCCTTCCCCTGGAAAACACTGCAACCATGTACACATTATTGGTGTGCACCTGTTCTGCACCTTGCCATGTACTTTGCACCATACCTCACAGGTGTACACACCATTGATGAATGTGTATTACTGTCAGTTATGTCTGCTCTAATGCTCACAGCCCCTATGTGTTTGTCTGACACATACCTGGGATGATATGTGGACATATGTCATTTACAAATGCCTGATGTCTGATTTACAGATATCATCATCAGTGGTGCATGTATGACCAATATGATACTATTACACTGGCAACCGTCAAACCTTACCGTGGCTATGGGGAGTTTACACACCCTTATTGATATGATGCCCTCTTCCTTGATATGCCATGGGACCACATTACTGCATATGTTAACATTACATGAGGCTGATATGTGACATATGTTCTGTGCAATCAAATGCAGTGTCTAACAAATGTGTTAGTTGTGCTGATGCTGATTGAGATGCATACACTTTGTGAGTGCATATGTGTGCATGCCATTATCATGATGGTTTGTTGCATCTACTGTTATGTGTACTACAGCAGTCACTATTCTTGGCAGGGGTATACTAGCATGGGCCATCTGCATTTGCCAGTATATGGCCAGTCTGCCCTAGACATGTCCCCCAACTCTGCATGATTGCAAGGTCAACTCGTGTACACATCCTTTGGTGTTCACCCACTGCCGTCACTATTGCTGTGGAGTCAGGGTTATGTCTGCCACAGTTCCTGACCCTGACTGTGTGCAGATAGAGCCATTAGTAGCATCCTTTGGATCCCTGCTGCAGTGTACTGGTGTGTCAAGATGACACCCCCTCCCTACCTTCAGCCTTTTTGCAGATGCTTGACAACTATGGCCTACACATTTGTGCTAGTTTGTAGTGTTCCCAACACTGAACATCACGTGTAACAGCCTAGTCCCAGCTAATGAATGGCAAATATACAGGTGTACACTGGCACTGGCACGATACAGATGGGGATGGTGGGCCTGAGGGGGGTGAGGCATTGGTTGTGCAGCACATGTATCTTACGTGATACTGTCTGTAGGTTTCCAACATGGTCATGGTACACCAGTACACATTGCAACGCACGACTTTTGGGGATCTCTTCTGTTATGCATACACTACCTGTAGCCTGGCTGATGTTTCCTGTGATACACCTCTCACATCTGATTATCCTAACCCATAAGCCAAACATTTCAGAGTCCAGGCAATTGCTGACATGGGTACTGTACAGCCAGTACTTGCTAGACATTCCTGCAACCCCCTCAGTGTTGTGGCATGTTACTAGGCAGCCCACATGACCAGTTTGCTACATGTGACATCATCTGTCTTGGATGGCCATCTGTTTATTTCCTACATCATTCCTGTCCCATACATCCTTGCCACTTAAATGACTGTCTGCACTGTTTGCCATGGTATATGCAGTGTTGAGGCATGGCTACATGTCCAACTCATGGGTGCTGCCTGTTGGGTATGGGGCCCACGCCATGTCATGTAAGATGTGTGCAAGCCACGCTGCCTCTGTTGCAGGTAAGTGTGCACATTTGATGGCCAAACATCTTGGACAGCAGAGCAATACTTGGTGTGATATTGGGGATGTTTACTTGCTGGAAGGTGCATTTCCATGACAAATGCATGCAGTCAGTACCTCAGCAGCTGCTTCTACTATATTTTATCTGGAGTGTGTGAACACATATGCTTCCAGTGTTTGTGAAGGTATGTATTCCCCATATTTGCTGCCCTAACCTAATTCGATATTACACACTCATTGCTCATGTTGGGATCACATTGCAGGTTTTTAGGGTTGTGGACCACAGTATTATGATATGCTGTAGTGTAGATCTGTAACAGTTGCTATTGTAATACTGGTATATATACTGTTGTAGCACTGTATAAGGGTGATGTTTCACACATGTCCCTACTGAAGGCCATTTGTCCCACCATTATGTTCATCTCTCTGGACACATTTTGCAAGGACAGGATGTTAGTTATATTGCAGGAGTCTGACATACCCTTCAGATACACCATCATGGTCACCACTGTGATGCATTGCAGTTAACAGCAACAATACATGAACATGTATGGCATGCATTATGGGTAGGTGTGTTAAATGTGTGCATGGAATATATCATAGCCATAACTTGACTGGTGTATTGGCAAGCCTGAATAAAAAACATATTCATCAGCTACAGGCTACTGCCTTGGAGGCATACTAGAGGGACCAACATAAGTGTGTGAGAGATGTGATGTCAGTAGCCACAGCTGTGGCATTGGTACAGGGTGGGTGCATCATTACAGTACATCAACAGTACAAGTCCACAATACTACAGCTTATGCGCATCTGCTTATTACTACTACACAGCAACATATTATATATATATATATATATATATATATATATATATATATATATATATATATATATATATATATATATATATCATCTCACATATGCATGATCTACCAGTACAGATGCAGAAGGATATGCAACAGTGGTCTACTGATGTGCCCTGTGGCCTTACTTGCACGCTCCTCTGCCAGTGTGTCCGGGCGGGCAGGTGCCACGAGTCTGGCAAGGAGCTCCTCAACACTTTTCAGGGGGAATGGATAGCATGACTCTCCCTGTTGCGAGGTAATCCCCCCAGACCACAGCAGTATGCAGAAGGGCATTGTGAAGTAGGTCACTGCAATGATGCCAGACCTGCTCATAACTGTGGTTATGCAGGCTGACAGCATTTACCCAGTGGACAAGATCATTCCACAGGGTGGTCCGCTCCACCTGCTCATGGGCTGTTCTGCCAAACAACACCTGGTAGTGTTGTACCAGGTGTGTGATGATGGCCTCATTTTCGACTGCTGAATAGACAGGGAGTCTGCCATGTGACATCTTGCCTGAAAGACATAAAGATGGAAACAGGTCTGAGCAACTCATACAGCAAGGTTACCATAGTTCTTAATACACATCTCTGCCCCCCCTCACCATATCTGCGACAACAATCTGATCACACAACTCAATAGGTATGGCTACAGCATACCTATCATTGGGATATATATCGTATTGTACCACACTTTGTGCTATGTGTTTGTAGCCATGTTCCCTGTGGGGACACTATCATTGCTGGCCTGTTACAGACAATGTCACCTGCATGCCATTGTAAGGGCCACTATTGTTCCATATATGCATTTGGTCTGTTTGCTATGTGATTGCTGCACATCTGTTGTTATGTGTTATTGGGATATCTATGCATGCTATTGGACATGATCCGGGAATGTGTGGACTATTACTACCGACATATGCTCTATAACAGTGACACAATAGCATGTTTAGGGAACAGATGCCAGCAGAACCACCTTTACCACCTCATCTGGCCATGTTACCAGGCCATATCACATGTAGGACCCACCCTGGGGCCTCCTCATCTACTGGTCCTACATTACCTTCAGGTGAAACCACCTCAGGGGATGGTGTCCCCCTCCGGGGGGGGGGTGCACACAGACATGATCCTGTCACCCGAGGTCAGGTCCAGGGTCTAGTACATAGGGAGCTCCACAGAGACTTGGGGGATGTGCTATAGCATGTTGAGGCCCTCAGTACACACTCACAGGGTCATAGGTTCATAGGTAGATACTAGGCTATCTGCCCTAGGGCATTTATAAGCCTAGCCAGAGTATATTTGGCTTCTGCCTCCCTATTAGATTAGCCTACTGTGCCTCTGTAAAGTAGGTCACAGGAGGTACCCTTTTAAGACTAGTTTACTGTGCCTCTGTATAGCAGGGACACAGAAGAGATCCCAGGGGTGAATTTGAGATTTCCCATCCACGCGTCCAGATTTCACTTGAAGAGGGTCAGCGAGGGGCTATGTCTAACATGAATTGGGATTCTATTCCAGAGTGAGGGGAGCCTCTGGGAAATGAATCTGTCCCTCCAGCATGTCCTATTTATTTTTGTGCTGAGGTTTAGGTCCCTGGAGCATGTAGCTCTAAGGGACCTGTATTTTTTGAGGTGGAGCATGTCCATTAATTCTGGGTTTGACATGGCTTTGTACGTCAGGCATAGATCGCCTCTGAGTAGGCGGTAAGCAACTGAGTAGAGCTGGAGTTTCTTTAGTCGAGCTGCGTAGGACATCTGTTTGTAGCCCATGATCCTCTTGGTGAGGTACTTTTGGGGTCTCTCCAGTTGCTGCAGGTGTCGGGTAAGGTACATCCCAAAAGGGGCATTGTATTCAATTATGGGCCTGATGAGTGACGAGTAGAGGGGCACAATGACCTCTCTTGATCTAGATGCGAACCCTTTCATGATAAGGTGGGCTATATAGAAGGTCTTTCTAACCACTTTGGCAATGTGATTATCAAAGGAGAGATTACTATCTACGTTGGTCCCCAAATCTCTAATTACTTCTTCCAGATTTAATGGATTACCACCTATGTGGTAATTTGTGGGCACCTTGTTTTTCCCAAAGGGGATGACTATGCACTTTTTAGCATTTAGCTTGAGGCCGTGGCTCTGGCACCAAACATCCGTCTCTGTGAGACCCTTTTGGAGGATGCTTGTGTCAGCTGGAGATTCGATTATGGCCCCCAGTTTGCAGTCATCTGTGAACTTTGTCAGCCATAATCCCCCTGTGTTAGCCTGAACCTCAGAGAAGTATATATCGAACAAGAGAGGTCCCAGAACTGAGCCCTGTGGGACGCCACTTGTAACTGGTTTGGATTTGGACATGGTACTTGCAATTCTGACCATGTGGGTTCTATCTCTGAGCCAGTTTGCAACCCATCTTGTGATATAGGGGTTGATATTTAAGCTGGTAAGCTTATTTATGATGCCCGAGTGGGGTATTGTGTTGAAGGCTTTTGCGAGGTCCAGGTAGGCTGTGTGGACTACCTTGCCCTCATCTATGGCTTTGGTAACTGTTTCAAAGAAATCAACTAGGTTTAAGAGGCAAGATCTGCCCTTAACAAAGCCAAATTGGGTAGGGTCCAGTGTCTGGAGGCTCCAAATGTCTTTGTTTATGAGTTCCATGATAATATGCTCCATAGCTTTACAGCCCAGACTAGTCAGGCTTATGGGGCAATAGTTTCCGGGGTCCGTTGTGGCACCACCTTTGTGGAGTGGGACTACTGTAGCTGTACGCCATTCTTTGGGTACATATCCTGTAGTAAGGCTAAGTTTGAACAGTGACTTAATGTGAGGGTTCAGTTCTTCTTGGAGCTCATGTAAGACACAGCCTGGGACACTGTCTGGTCCCATAGATGCTGTGTTTTTTGCTTTGGAGAGGGCAGCTTTCACCTGTGCATCTGTGATGTCAGGGAGGTTACATTCAGTTGGGATAGGCATTTGCTCCTTTGGGGGGGGGGAGAAGTTTGCACTGAATCTGTCTGCCAGGATGTTGGCTATGTCTGTAGGTTCGGTATATTTTGTACTGTTATGCAACAATTCAGAGCATATCTGGGAGTTTCCACCCATGTTCCTGACATAACTAAAGAAGGCCTTGTGATTATCTTTAGTGTCTAGGGCAATTTTTATTTCGAAGCTGACCTTTGATGATTTTATGAGGGATCGAAGTTTCTTGCTAGTACTGATCAGATATGCCTTCCCTTTTTGGGATTTTGCTCTGACATGTAGTAGCTTCCTCCTTCTGTTGTATAGCTTATTTATGGCCGGGGTCCACCAGACCAGTCTCCTGTTTTTGGAGGAGTGAGTCTTGGTTTTATTTGGGATAGCACGATCCATGCATTCCTGCAGGTGCTCATATAATGCATTTGTAAAGGATTCTGCGGAATGGGCTGTATTATCCTCTGGCCCAGGGGCTTTGAAGGATTCCACCTCAGTCTTGAGAAGTGCAAAGTTAGCTTTTGAGAAATTCTTTACAGTGATTTCCTTGGCTGGGGTGGGGACAGGATATGAATGTCCAGGGAAATTTGTTTATGGTCTGATCTTACCAATGAGGGGTTTACCTCTGGTGCGGAACATAGAGTCCCCATGTTGGTGATGACCAGGTCCAATATGTTGTTCCCTCTTGTGGGAGTGGTGACCAGTTGTTCCATTGCATTAGAGTTTATAAATTCAAGGAACTGTTGGGCGAGGGTGTTTGGGCTTGAGTAGTTTTTCCAGTCAATGCTTGGGTAGTTGAAGTCACCCAATAACATAGTGTTTGGAGAGACCTTCATATTCTCCAGTGTTCTCAGGACTGCCAAGTGGGGTTCCTGTAATAGGGAGGGTGTTCTGTAGCAGGCTACAAACTGAAAGGCAGTTTTGCCCACTGTTAGTTGCACATGGATGGTTTCTGATGCTTCGTGCAGTGCCACTAACCTGGAGGTGTAGGTATCTTTGATGAATATAGATACTCCCCCTCCCTTTGTGCTTCGGTCCGAGTTTTGGGGCCGAAACGCATGGTATGAGTTATAACCTGGAAGTGCTGGGGTACTCTCAGGAGCCTTGAACCAGGTTTCTGTTACTGCACAGACATTGATTTTCTCCATACTGAGGAGAGCCTCGAGTGTGTGCATCTTGAAGTTTAGACTTCTGGCATTGAGTAGTATTACCTTTAGTTTTTTTATCCTTGGGTTGTCTATGGAGGTGGGTTTATCCTTTGAGCCTTGCCTAAAAAAGGCACTATGGGGGTGGCAAGAGCCTTGGCCAGTATACAAAAGCCTAAGGGTGACAGGTGCAAGCCATCCCTAGCGAAGCAACGTGGCTTGTCGAGCATGTCATCCCAGGCTGACAGACACTGGATCCCCTTTGAATGACACCAATACTTTAGCCAATTGTTGAAACTGATCATTTTGTCTTTATATTGTGGCATCATTCTAGGTGAGGGCAAGATGCTACTGAAGGTCAGGGTCATACCAGCCTGGGCTACATGGTCCGAGAGCTCCTCTATGTCTCTTTTCATGTAGTCCAGGGAGGTACGTCTCAGGTCATTCACACCAGCATGGACAATGACGGAGTTATACTTGTACTTGCTTTGGAGTGACCTGAGTGCTTGCGTTATGTGGCAGATCCTAGCACCCAACAGGCAGCTTACAGTGACCTTCTCCTTGTTCAGTCTGGTGAGTGGGACGTCAGTGTGTCAGACAATAGGGTCCCCTATAACAAGTGTATTTGGTGTATTGTTTGGCCTTAAGGGCTGTGACTGCGAGGTACACTGATTTTGTGAGATATGTGATTCGTGGGTATTGTTGAGGGGTGGCTGTTGCTTGGATATCTGCTTAGGAGGTCTTTGCTGTTTAGGCAGATTTTTATTTAGAGCCTCCGAGTATGTTTTTGTGTGTTTATGTGTTGGGTATGCAGATGCAATAGGTCTGTGTGAGACTGGATTTGTGGTGTGGGTGGTTACCTTTTCCTCCAGACTGACTGTGCCAGTCTTGGGTTGAGAGAGCTTTGCCTCCAGTTTGGCTGTGTAACTGCATCTCTCACATGTATTAGAGTTTGTTGGAAGGAGGAGAGGGTTGTCTGTGTACATAAGGCAATTGTAACATTGCCGCAAAATTCCCAGATTCACCAGCTGGACTGGAGAGTAACCTTGAAACCGACTCTTGGACATACCAGATTAGTATAGGGAACTGTTTTTTTGCTGATCAGATTAGGGAAGGGAACTGATTTTTCACTTGATCAGGAAGGACCAATTGGGAGCCTAATACTTATAAGAAGTCAAGGAGGGTGTAGTGCTTTAGTTAGTTAGTATTTCCTTATAAGAGCTGAGCAAGTGCAGGGCTTTAGAAAGAGAATAGAGTGATTACTTTGAGAGTTTGAACAGTTCTAAGGGAAAAAGTGAAGAGCATGCTCCTCCTGCCCAGCCTCCAGCCCAAGCACCTTCAGGGCCATGAAGCTGATGTTGTGACTGGCAATGGGCGGGGACCTTGTTCCCATTGTTTCCATATGGGGGCTCATGGGGCTTCCACATCCTAGAGGACACTCACCATCTAGGGTGTTTACCCACCACATGTGTTATATACCGCCCCTGTAGGCTGTCTTCTCTATCTACCAACCCAACCCACCCCCTCAAATATAGCTGTTATCCTTCTTCAAATTCCCAATACCACTTTCACAGACAAGGGCAATGTGGTCCCAAGGGGTTCACATGTCACATAACCATCCATGTTGCACACAATTACTGCTGTATATATATATGTATATATATATATATATATATATATATATATTGATATGTGGGATGTTTCCTCACACATAGCATGCAGCACTGTGATGCAAAACTAGGGGACATGTATTCCTGTACATATGTGTGTGTATATGTTTGTATATGTTTGTATATATGTAGACATACACACACACACACATATATATATATATATATATATATATATATATATGTGTGTGTGTGTGTGTGTGTGTGTGTGTGTGTGTGTAGATATATATTATGAGTTGTATGTATATGTGTATATAAATATAAATATATATATATACATAGATATGTGTAGATATATATATATATACACACATATATACATATAAATACATATAGGTGTCTGTATATCTGTAGAGATACATACACACACACACACACATATATATATATATATATATATATATATATATATATATATATATATATATATATATATATATATATGTTTACACACATCTCTCTCTCTCTCTCTCTCTCTCTATATATATATATATATATATATATATATATATATATATATATATATATATATATATATAGTACATTCAGACATCAGGTCCACACTCTCTAACTCTCCTTCCTGCACAGCTGCACTGTTCTGCCTTGCTACAGCACAGACAGGTGCCACATGTGGACACAGCCTAACATTATGGAGGTATATAAAGAGACAGATTGCAGGTAAGCCTATTGCACACCTATGGCATTTCAGCATGCTACATTACACATTAACCTGAGTGTCCTGTAAGTGGTGGTTTCTGGAACCCACATGTCCATCATAATGGCATTACTTCCAGTACCAGCTATTGGCCACAGTAATATACATGTTTTCCATTACACAACACACACTATGATGGCTTACATCTTGTCTGTCAGTGCTACTATGCACAGTTGATGGGTATGGCCCACTACTCACAGGGGCAGACACTATTGTCCATAGCAGTTGTTCAGCTGGACATCATTACAACAACACCTGATGGCACATGTAAATCATTCCACATCATCTATCCCATTATTATGGACCAAGTGCTTCCATCAGTTACATGCACATATACTTCACATACCTGTTGTGGGAATGATGTCTGCTCTGGATAGTTTGCTGGATGTTTTTTTTTCTTTGACTTTGGCTTTGCCTTTAGCTTTATTTCACTCACTCTGTCTCTCTCTCTCTCGCTCTCTCTCTCTATCTCATTCTCTCTCCAGTAAATGGATTGAGCTGCTTTGAATAAATTGCAACATGGATTTTGTAGGTGATGCACATGATCAGGTGATGGCCTGTGCACCAATCAGTGTCCTCCACTTGCTACCTGCATGCATCATGTTGTGTAGTACTTCTAATTGCTGCTGTCATAGCAACCCACTACTATAAATCCCTACATCATGTGGGCGTGGTCCCTTTACCTTTCCTGTATGGTGGACATCTTTTCTATGTGTGGGCAGCAGTGTTACAGACAGCAGGTAGCAATACCTATTACAAGAGGACTTGCAGACTCAGGCCAGCTACATATTTGTATAAGGTTCCAGAACTACAGACAGAGTGTGAGTAGCGTTGTTATATGTATTGTATAGAACCAGTGTTACAGTGTTTGTTCATAGGTTCATAGGTTCATAGGTTCATACTAGGCTATCTGCCCTAGGGCATTTATTAGCCTAGCCAGAGTGTGTGTGGCTTTCACCACCCCTTAGGATGAGAATATTATACCCATTAGTTTGCTGTGCCTCTGTCCAGCAGTGATACAGAGATGATTCCCGGGGTAAACATACGATCTCCCATCCACTCGTCAAGATTTCTCTTAAACAGAGTCAGTGAGGGGCTCTGCCTCACATGGACTGGGATTCTGTTCCATAGTGTAGGGAGTCTCTGGGTGATGAATCTGTCCCTCCAGCATGTCCTATTTATATCCGTGTTGAGGTTTAAGTCTCTTGCTCTCGTGGCTCTGGTGGATTTGGATTTTTTGCGGTGGAGCATGTCCATTAATTCCGGGTTGGACATGGCCTTGTATGTCAGGCACAGATCACCTCTGAGCAGACGGTATGCGACTGAATAGAGCTGGAGTTTCTTCAGTCAGGCATCGTATGACATATGTTTGAGCCCCTTTATCCTTTTGGTGAGGAACTTTTGGGGTCTTTCCAACTGCTGCAGGTGTCGGGTAAGGTACATTCGAATGGGGCGTTGTACTCAATCATTGGTCTGATAAGTGAAGAGTACAGGGTACAATGACCTCTCCAGATCTGGATGTGAATCCCTTCATGATCAGGTGGGCAATGTAGAAGGTCTTCCTAACCACTTTGGCAATGTGAGTGTCAAAACAGAGGTTACTGTCAACTTGGGTCCCCAGGTCCCTGATAACTTCTTCCGTGTTTAATGGATTACCACCTATGTGGTAATTAGGGGTTACCTTGTTTTTCCCAAAGGGTATGACTATACATTTTTTGGCATTTAGCTTAAGGCCATGGCTCTGGCACCAGTTATCCATTTCTATGAGACCTTTCTGGAGGATGTCTGTGTCTGATGGAGTGTCAATTATGGTGCCCAGTTTGCAGTCATCTGCAAATTTTGTCAGCCACAATCCCCTATGTTTGCCTGCACTTCAGAAAAATAAATGCCGAACAAGAGGGGCCCAGGACTGAGCCCTGTGGGACACCGCCGTGACCGGCTTAGAGTCTGACATGGCACCAGCAACTCTAACCCTGTGTGTTCTGTCCTTGAGCCAGTTTGCAACCCATCTTGTGACATATGGGTTTACATCTAAGCTGGTGAGCTTTTCTATGATGCCCGAGTGGGGTATTGTGTCGAATGCTTTTGCTAGGTCAAGGTAGGCTGTGTGAACTGCCTTACCCTCATCAATGGCCTTAGTGACTGTTTCAAAAAAGTCGACCAAGTTCAAGAGGCAGGATCTGCCCTTGACAAAGCCAAATTGGGTAGGATCCAGTGTCTGTAGGTCCCCAATGTCTTTATTTATGAGTTCCATTATGATCCTCTCCATAGCTTTGCAGACAAGGCTCATCAAGCTTATGGGGCAGTAATTTCCAGGGTCCATAGAAGCACCGCCTTTGTGGAGTGGGACCACAGTTGCCAATTATTAAAGCTGATCATTTTGTCTCTGTATTGTTGCATCATTCTTGGTGAGGGTAGGATACTGCTCAGGGTCAGGGTCATACCGGCCTGGGCTACATAATCTGAGAGCTCCTCTATGTCTCTTTTCATGTAGTCCAGGGATGTACGTCTCAGGTCGTTCACACCGGCATGGACAATGACTGAGTCATACTTGTACTTGCTGTGGAGTGACCTGAGTGCTTGTGTTATGTGGCGGATTCTAGCGCCTGACAGGCAGCTAACTGTGATCTTTCCTTGTTCAGTCTGGTGAGTGGGGCCAGTGTGTCTGACTATGGAGTCACCTATAACAAGTGTGTCTGGCATTGTGTTTGGCCTTAAGGGCTGTGACTGTTTAGCACACTGACTTTGAGAACTATGTGTTGCATGTCTTATGTCTTGAGGTGGCAGTTGCTTGGGTGTCTGCTTTGGAGGCCTCTGTAGTTTTGGTAGATTTTGATCAGTGCCTCCGAGTATGTCTTTGTGTGTTTATGTGTTTGTTTTGCAGTTGTGATAGTTCTATGTGAAACTGGGTTTGTGGTGTGCGTGGTTTCCTTCTCCTCCTGTCTGGTCTTGCCAGTCCTGAGTTGAGAGAGCTCAGCCTCCAGTTTGGCTATATAGTTGCATCTCTCACATGTATTTGTGTTTTGTGGGAGAAGGAGTGGGTTGTCTGTGTACATGAGGCAATTGTAACATTAAATCCAAAATGAAGGGACCAGCACTCAAAGGCAACAAATAAAAACTATATTTATTATATTTATTAGATTGTATAAACAACCTAATTATGTTACACAAACCGGTTTCGGCTAACACAGCCTTTCTCAATGTGACTTATCCAAAAAATATCAATTCAGCCCATAATGCATCCAGCTACTCAATTTATACTCACTTCTTAAAGTGGTATGTTCCTTTTAGTAATTCTTACTGCTTAACTGCTCAAAGTACAGCACTGTTACATAAATAGATTCACAAAAATGACTTATTTTATCCAATAATATATGGTATAAATATTACCAAATTATACAACATGTGAATTATAGTCATTAAAATAGTGAAATCTATTTCATGCAGCTAATGTTTGATATAGATTATGTTTTATTAGGGAAAACCAAATTATGTCAAAAGATTAGAATTGTTAAATATATATTCTAACTGACAATTGTGTGCCTATTTTACATAGTAATGGGGTCCTACTAACTGTTGTTATAGTTATTGTAAAAATTGAAAATTGTTGGTGTTTCTGGGAAACAATACCAGATTAACTCAATATAACTGTAGTGTGGGTGTAGCCTGCCTAGCATTTATCCTTCATGTACATGATATTCATTGAACCCAGGTTTAAAAAGGGCCCCAAGTGTGGTAATCCATCTTTGTTCCATGTTATTTAATCTGCTGTGCCACCCCATTTTAAAATTCCTATGTGATTGTATTCTATCAATAATAATAAACTGAAACGAGGCTGTGGTGTGTTGTCTCGTGTGTTTGTATAAGGCATTGGTTATTCGCCTATTTCTAATGGCACTTAAGTGCTCGCTAATTCTAATTCTCATTGGCCTAGATGTCTGGCCTACGTAGAACGCAGAGCATGAGCATTGTGCCAGATATATCACCCAATCTGAACTGCAGTTGCCAAAGATTTTAATATTAAAGATTTTTGATGTATTTCTGCTGGTAAATTCTTTAGTTTTCCACATATGTTGGCATAAACTGCAGTGTCCACATGGGTAACAGCCAACCAGTGTGTCTCCAAACAATGTGGTCTGGTGTTTTACACCCGGAAAATGACATTTGTAATGTGCAAAATTTGACTGAATGGTCCTTCCTCTCCGATAGGAAAATAAACAATTTTCAGGAAGAATATCTCGAAGGAATGAGTTGGATTGTAATGTACCCCAATGTTTATCCACAATTTGTCTGAACCATTTAGTGTTATTACCATATGTAGTAACCAACCTAATCGGTTGTTTGGCTAACTGTAGCCCTTCTGTAGATCTATTATATTTAAGCAGATCATCACGACTTTTTTTGTCAATTTGTGCAGCTGTTTGATTGAGTCGATTTATGTTGTATCCTCTGTCTACAAATCTGGCGGTTAACTCAGTAGTTCTTTTGGAATATTCTGTATTAGATGAACAAATTCTTTTTAAACGCATATATTGTGATTTTGGAATATTGGTGATGATGTGGCGAGGATGAGAACTTGTTGCATGCAGAATCGTGTTGTACTGCGGAAACTTCCGATGTATTGTTGTTGATAAGGTATGATCCGCCAGTCTATTAACTAAAACATCCAAAAACACAATTTCTGCATATCCAATATTGATCGTAAATTCTATATCCCATGGATTTTGGTTGAGATATGCCACAAATTTGGTAAGAATATCCTTACTACCCCGCCACACCAACCAGCAGTCATCTAAGTATCTCCGCCATATATCCATATGTTCCAAATAAATGTTTCGCTCACTGTCATAAATAAGATGTAGTTCCAAATATCCCATAAAAAGATCGGCATAAATGGGAGCAAAAGAGGCTCCCATTGCTGTCCCCTTAATTTGCCAATAAGGGATCCCTTCGAAGTAAAAGATGTTTTTTTGTAAAACAAACTTAGTTAATTGAATAAGAAAGTTGTTAAATCCTGTTGAGTATAATTTTGATTCTGTTAACCAGTATGTTACAGCCTGTATGCCAGTTATATGTGGGATACTTGTATATAGTGATGTTACATCTAACGTGCACAAGAGCCAATTTTCCTCCAATTGTGAATCTTCAATAATATTCAAGAATTGTGTGGTATCTTGAATGGATCTTACCAGGGGCAGTAATGGTTTGAAATATTCAGTTAGAAAAGCAGATAAAGGCTCAGTTAAAGACCCATGACCTGACACTATGGGTCTTCCAGGAGGGTTATTTAAATCCTTGTGTGTCTTAGGTATTAAATAAAAAAACTGAGGCATAGGTTCTTGAACTTTGAGTTGATTTACCACTTTTAGTGTAATAATTTCTTCTTCCTCCGCTAAATCAAGAAATGAATCTATTTCTGATTTAAAATTGGAAGTAGGATCTATTATCATCTTGATATAAAATCTGGAATCAGATAGCTGTTTCATTGCCTCTGCCTTGTATTTGATATAATCCATGACAACAATGCCACCACCTTTATCTGCATTAGTTATGACAATATTTTTGTTTTGTTGTAGTTGTCTTAATGCTTCTCGTTCCTGTTGATTGAGATTGTTCCGTAAACTGTCCATATTTTTTGAAAAATGTAAATCCCTTAATACACACTCCTTAAATGTGGATGCATATTTATCCATGGGGGGCATAAATGACGATTTGCCAAATTTAAAATCTGTAGATCTTTGAGAATTAGTGGTGTCTGAAAAGAATAGTTTTAGGTTAAGGTTTCTACAAAAATTATTAATATCTTCTACAAATGAATGTTCAGACACTGGTGCTGTGGGTACAAAATTTAGTCCTTTATTAAGTACATTATATTGACTTTCTGTTAATATAACTGATGAAATATTTAGGACATTATTTATTGTGTTGTGATTTGTTTGAGTAGTGTCTGTAGACTGGTTGTACCTCTTTCTGTGTTTATGCTTGTGCTTCCTGCCTCCTCTACGTGTCTGCCCCCTAAAGGGATGGACTGTTTTCTTTTAGCCACTAGGGACGCCTGGTTGGAGGAAACATCTCCTTCCGTGGTAGATGAATAATCATCATCAGTGGTGACCAGATTTCTATGGTCTTGTTTTTTTAGAATGGGTCTGGGTCGCTTCCTACCCCTAGAAGGTTTAAATGTGTCATCATTGAATCTTACATTTTTCATAGTGACAAAAGGTATACCTTGTTCATAATCTCCTAAATCCCTATTAAATTTATGTAGTTTCCTTTTCTTGAGATCTGTTTCAATATTCTCTAATTCCTTGGATAACTGTGTTAACTGGTCTAGATAATGAGTGGTCCCAGAAAAAGTTTCAACTTCAGAACAGGTTTTATGTAATTCTGAAGTAAGGGTCTCAATATTTCTTTCATAATACTTTATCAGGCAATCTATGAGTAACATTGATGCCTGGTATTGTGCCTTGGCCCAATCTTGCTTTAATTCTTAGTCTATATTAGAAACAAGAGGTTGTAACTTAATACGAAGCCCTCTAGGAGTAATGTCTTTGATTTTATATGCTTTAAATGATTTTAAATGCCAAATGTTGGTCCTGAAAGCTTTCATTTGTCGTTGTAACTTGGTAAAGACCTGTATACATTTATCCTTTGAAATAATATTACTCTCATTCATAGGTGTATGGTCCAAATTAAGCCCAAAGGCTTCTAAGTTGTCCTTATCTGCAGACAGGCCTTTTAAAATATCATTTAAATCCATGTTTTGCATGATGATGTCCAAACTGTGCTACTAATCCGAATATTATATATTTTGATTTGTATTCTGAATGTATCCAAGATTATTTATAAAACAGTTTTTGATGTTTGATTGTCATTAAATCCGACCAAATTATTGTTGGACTTTTTTGTTTATTTGTTTTTCTTGGTGCAATATATACCATGTATTTGGGCACCACCAACCAAACCCTAGTAAAAAGGTTATTAATTTTAATATCCTTACTATGAGTGGAGTCAAGTTTGGTATAATCAAGTAACCGACCACCGTAAGGATATATAAGCCCAAATTTTTATTAAATTCCAAAATTCCCTTACAATCAGTGGAACCACCCTGACTTCAGTGGTTATTCTGACAACTGCTAGTTGCAAATGCCACCGTAAGGAAGTTTGTTAGGTCTGATGTTATCTGATTTATTAGTTAAATCACTCACAGTAGCTTATATTTTTTTTATTTTTTAAGATTTTGAGTGAAATTCACTCACTCCCAATTTTAAGGTCGGTTTAATTCCAATCACATATGTTAATAAACAAAATCTAGTGATAAAAAATCCAGCTTGGATACACCCAAAATTAGTATTCTAGTTCGTTATACATAAAATGTATTATGACTATATCTAGTATAAATGCACATTTGGTCCAACATCAATGCAAACCATCACACGGTATATTTGGCATTTGTGACCTACAGGTTCAACCCCTATTGTTTTATTCCCAAACAAATTAGGACCCTGGGTTTTAGTGTCAAAAAAATAGTAAATGAATAATATCCCCTTTATTTTTAGAGTAGGTATTTTATGTCCAGTGTCTTTAATAAAGTAAGGATACCTATATATGCCAATCATACAGTCTTAGTTAGTACTAAAGAAAGATAGTTCCTTCTTCATGACCAAAACTATTGGCATATATTTGTGAAAATTAGATACATTAAATGCAAGATAATGGTCTAACAAGAAATAACAAACTGCCTTTTTCATTTAGACACTAATAAAAATGATGGATCCCACCAAAAATTATCAGAAAAAAGTGAACTTAAGGCTTCAAGTATTACAACTAAATCACTCCCCTTTCGCCTTGAATAATATTGAACATTGTCTGTGATATGGAATCATTAAAGCATGAATACGAAAAGTATAAAAGTTTTTAAACACAGATCAATATATGTCAACAAAACCAAAGTGGCAATAATATTATTAATGCATTCTGATGCCCAAGCATATAGCCAACACCCTTCTACCAAACATATTTAGTGTGATTCTACACAGATTCCTCTAACCTTTAAACGTATGTTACTATAATGTCTAAGGTCAAAATAAGCTTTTATACTTGAATACAATATTAGAAAAGAAATAAAGAGCAAATGTTATTATTACAATATTATTCCAATTTTAACTAAATTCTGAATATAGAAAAGAAGTGTAATGCGTCCATACACAATGAAAGAATGCGTCCTCTAACTAATATTAGTGAAGAACAGAACAAAAGGTTTTATGAACATTGTTAAGCATTTACATCTGTTAGTTGCAAATCTTTCTAGCGACCAGCCACTGTTTTATTTAGTTATTATAACTGACCAGTCCTGGTGCAACACCACTATATGTGGCAAACCATCTTAACTAACCACAAACTAACCCCAAACATAAGCTGCTAATATTTCTAGCCAAAAACGGCAAAGTTTATAACTTGAAAAAAAGAGTTCAAAGTGGCGCTTGCTTCTGGTCAAAAACAGTCATCATTGGCACCAAACACAAGTTGCTAATATTTTAGGCCAAAATCCGAACAGTTTATCATTGGAAAAAAAGTTCAAGATGGCCGCTTGCTTCTGATCGACGCAATGTAGACATGCAGAGTAAATAAAGATATCTTGCGAACCCCTGTAGAATGTAATCAGCACTTATTCAGTTGTTATTTAAAGTCCCAAAATATCAAGACACGTGATGGTATGCCAATTGTTTAGCTGAATATAATAAAGCTGAACACATATTAAACTAAAACAGTGTACTCTTACAGTCTGGCGTCTTCACCAAAAAAATACTCAGGACCAATACGCAAGTTTACATCCAAAATAGTCATGTTGGACCCCAAACTTAATGGTTTATGAAAAAACAAACAAATTCCAAATATCTGCTTGCTTCTGGTTGCCGCTCGTGTAAAAATGCCAAAGTGTGGAAATTTAATACGAACCCCTGATATAATCCGTTCTTATGTTCACATACCAGGATCCTAAATGAATAATTGTATTCTGGTTGCTGGACTGAATTTTACAAACCCAAATTATTTGGATAACGAAAACAATTGTTCTCCTGCTGCCTGGCGTCCCCAGCGTGAAAGAAAAAGTCCAAACCAACAAACAAGGCACGCACGTGGGACTGGTGGTGCTCGGTCCAAACCAAATCAGTAAATCCAAAATGAAGGGACCAGCACTCAAAGGCAACAAATAAAAACTATATTTATTATATTTATTAGATTGTATAAACAACCTAAATATGTTACACAAACCGGTTTCGGCTAACACAGCCTTTCTCAATGTGACTTATCCAAAAAATATCAATTCAGCCCATAATGCATCCAGCTACTCAATTTATACTCACTTCTTAAAGTGGTATGTTCCTTTTAGTAATTCTTACTGCTTAACTGCTCAAAGTACAGCACTGTTACATAAATAGATTCACAAAAATGACTTATTTTATCCAATAATATATGGTATAAATATTACCAAATTATACAACATGTGAATTATAGTCATTAAAATAGTGAAATCTATTTCATGCAGCTAATGTTTGATATAGATTATGTTTTATTAGGGAAAACCAAATTATGTCAAAAGATTAGAATTGTTAAATATATATTCCAACTGACAATTATGTGCCTATTTTACATAGTAATGGGGTCCTACTAACTGTAGATGCCTCAAGATGCCCAGATTCACCAGCTGAACAGGAGAGGACTCTAGCAACTGACCCTTCGACATGCTAGAAAAAGTGAAAAAGTTTGCTGTGTAACTGAGTCAGAAGGGACCTATAGGGAAATGGGTACTCAAGGGGATTCTAGGCTAATGTAGTATTTTGTTTAGTATACAAGTACTTTACCTATATAAAAATGCTTTAGGAGCAAGTGCTGAGCTATTGAGATAGAGAATAGACTGTTTAGATTGCAAGTAGAGAAGTTCTAAGGGAAAAATTGAAGAGCAGACTTTACGGAGCCAGAAATAGTTTAACCTTGTTTAACCGGCGCTGCCCGATGGTGCTCTATGGGCAACTCTGCGCTAAATCACGCCAAAGCGCGCTAAAGCGGGCTTTATAGCAGGGGGTTGAAAAGACCTAGGAATTGACCCAAATTGGCCAATAGACTATAAGTTTCTGGCTGGAACCACTGCTCTAGGGACAAATAGGCTGCTCAGTGCTCCCCACTCCCACTGGTGAACAAAGAAGCTTCCCTTTATCCAAATAAGGATATGGAATAGCACAGGAACCAAGCCAAACCCCAGAGATCAGCAAACTCTGAAGACTGGACTATTCTAGTTCAGTAAGGTGGGAAAACAAGATTTTTTTTTTTTTTTTTTTGCAGAAAACAGAGGAAAACCAGACAGTAAATGCTATAAATGCTTTTAAACGGCTAGCGCACTTGAGTGTGTTAGCCTATAGGTAAAATTAAGCAACAAATAACTTTTTTAAAAGTGCAAAACAGTTAATCAACACAAAAACAGTTTAAATAGAATGCAGAGCTGTATAAACAGGTGAAAATGCAGTCGCTAAGCAGTAAATAATCAAAAGCCAGAAAAAATACTTAAATCAGGAAAAAGTCACTCTTTTGCTCTCTGCTGCTTGTAGAACTCTGCAGGACACCACGAGGAGCTGTGCTGAGTTGAATACAAGCGAAAAAGCATGCTAAAGTGGGCTTTATTACAGGGGGCTGAAAAGAGCTAGGAATTGACCCAAAATGGCCAATAGACTACAAGTTTCTGGCTGGAACCACTCCTCTAGGGACAAACTGGCCGCTCAGTGATCCCCACTCCCACTGGTGAACAAAGACGCTTCCTTTTAACCAAATAAGGATATGGAATAGCACAGGAACCAAGACAAAGCCCAGAGGTCAGCAAACTCTGAAGACTGGACTATTCTAGTTCAGTAAGGCGGAAAACAAGATTTTTTTTTGTTTTGTTTTTTCTTTTGCAGAAAACAGAAGAAAAACAGACAGTAAATGCTATAAATGCTTTTAAACAGCTAGCGCACTTGAGTGTGTTAGCCTACAAGTAAAATTAAGCAACAAATAACTTTTTTAAAAGTGCAAAACAGTTAATCAACACAAAAAACAGTTTAAATAGAATGCAGAGCTGTATAAACAGGCGAAAAAGCAGTCGCTAAGCAGTAAATAGTCAAAAAGCCAGAAAAAAATACTTAAATCAGGAAAAAGTCACTCTTTTGCTCTCTGCTGCTTGTAGAACTCTGCAGTACACCACGAGGAGCTGTGCTGAGTTGAATACAAGCGAAAAGCACGCTTAAAGCGGGCTTTATTACAGGGGGCTGAAAAGAGCTAGGAATTGACCCAAAATGGCCAATAGACTACAAGTTTCTGGCTGGAAACCACTCAAATAGGCCGCTCAGTGCTCCCCACTCCCACTGGTGAACAAAGACGCTTCCTTTTATCCAAATAAGGATATGGAATAGCACAGGAACCAAGACAAAGCCCAGAGATCAGCAAACTCTGAAGACTGGACTATTCTAGTTCAGTAAGGTGGGAAAACAAGATTTTTTTTTTTTTTTTTTTTTTCTTTTTTGCAGAAAGCAGAGGAAAAACAGACAGTAAATGCTATAAATACTTTTAAGCGGCTAGCGACTTGAGTGTGTTAGCCTACAGGTAAAATTAAGCAACAACTAACTTTTTAAAAGTGCAAAACAGTTACTCAACACAAAAACAGTTTAAATAGAATGCAGAGCTGTATAAACAGGCTAAAATGCAGTCGCTAAGCAGTAAATAATCAAAAAAACAGAAAAAAATACATGAATCAGTTATAGCAAATACAGTTATAACAAATGCTCTGAAATATACTGTATATTTCCAAAATGTTTGAGAAGGACAGTCAGAATACAAGAAGGTTCAGGCGAAAGAGAAAAAAAAAAAAAAAAGTTTTGTTTTACTTTTTGAAAGGGAAAAAGGAGGAACAGAAGGCCTTATCAAATGTTGTCTACATACTAGTTTAACATGGAATGCAGTCTGTCTGCATAGCTCCCAAATGTGAGCCTGTCCACATGATGGCCAGAGGTATGCCTGTCATGTTTTGTCTGTCCACCACACAGGTCTCGTGTCAGATATATCACTGACATTGTGTGTGTGTTGAGTGCTATCAGTACATGGCTACATCCATTTGCATTTCTGACTTCATATTCCTGACTAAGGATAAGTTGCAGCCTCTTCTGTAATAACAGCAACTTACTCAGTGTATGACAACACTATTTCACATACGGGCCTGTGTTCTGGCATCGGTCATCCAACTGCATACCAGGCTTTGCCCATATGACATGCAGTAAAGGGTTGTTATGTAGTGGCCTGTGATTATGTTGTGCTGCCATTCCTGCCATCATTCCAGTGCTGTTGTGGCCCCCACACATAAAAAAATACTTAAATCAGGAAAAAGTCACTCTTTTGCTCTCTGCTGCTTGTAGAACTCTGCAGTACACCACGAGGAGCTGTGCTGAGTTGAATACAAGCGAAAAAGCACGCTAAAGCGGGCTTTATTACAGGGGGCTGAAAAGAGCTAGGAATTGACCCAAAATGGCCAATAGACTACAAGTTTCTGGCTGGAAACCACTCAAATAGGCCGCTCAGTGCTCCCCACTCCCACTGGTGAACAAAGACGCTTCCTTTTATCCAAATAAGGATATGGAATAGCACAGGAACCAAGACAAAGCCCAGAGATCAGCAAACTCTGAAGACTGGACTATTCTAGTTCAGTAAGGTGGGAAAACAAGATTTTTTTTTTTTTTTTTTTTTGCAGAAAGCAGAGGAAAAACAGACAGTAAATGCTATAAATACTTTTAAGCGGCTAGCGCACTTGAGTGTGTTAGCCTACAGGTAAAATTAAGCAACAACTAACTTTTTAAAAGTGCAAAACAGTTACTCAACACAAAAACAGTTTAAATAGAATGCAGAGCTGTATAAACAGGCTAAAATGCAGTCGCTAAGCAGTAAATAATCAAAAAAACAGAAAAAAATACTTGAATCAGTTATAGCAAATACAGTTATAACAAATGCTCTGAAATATACTGTATATTTCCAAAATGTTTGAGAAGGACAGTCAGAATACAAGAAGGTTCAGGCGAAAGAGAAAAAAAAAAAAAAAAGTTTTGTTTTACTTTTTGAAAGGGAAAAAGGAGGAACAGAAGGCCTTATCAAATGTTGTCTACATACTAGTTTAACATGGAATGCAGTCTGTCTGCATAGCTCCCAAATGTGAGCCTGTCCACATGATGGCCAGAGGTATGCCTGTCATGTTTTGTCTGTCCACCACACAGGTCTCGTGTCAGATATATCACTGACATTGTGTGTGTGTTGAGTGCTATCAGTACATGGCTACATCCATTTGCATTTCTGACTTCATATTCCTGACTAAGGATAAGTTGCAGCCTCTTCTGTAATAACAGCAACTTACTCAGTGTATGACAACACTATTTCACATACGGGCCTGTGTTCTGGCATCGGTCATCCAACTGCATACCAGGCTTTGCCCATATGACATGCAGTAAAGGGTTGTTATGTAGTGGCCTGTGATTATGTTGTGCTGCCATTCCTGCCATCAT
>NC_056745.1:1317103595-1317183595 GCF_019279795.1 Protopterus annectens | reverse complement strand
TCAGGGTTCTGTATATTTGGCATGGGTTAGTGATAAATCACTTTGGCTGGGGTGGGCAGGGTCTTAGGTTTGAGCCTTGCAGAGGCTGCTTATTTTTTTGCTGGGATTAACAAGGGCCATTGGATACAGAGTAATCAATGCACTTTTAATCAGTTGTAAGTGGTTTTGAGCAAAGGTAAGCACTGCTAATGTCCGGTTACAGTTTCTTATACTGATTTAGCTTCTAAATTGCTTAACCTGTTTAGGCATTGCTTACCCCTGCTCAAACAGGCTTAAACCCACTTACTGCTGCTTAAGTGTTTACTCCCGCTTACCCCCGCACTAATTTCTTTAAAAGAAATGAAAAAGGGTTGATAGGAAAATGGTGAAGAAGGGGCACAAAGAGGGAAATACAGTCGGGAAAATAGCTAGGGATGTGCAGGACGGGTGTAGGGAAGATCCATAGCTGCCCATTTCTTCTACAGCAACAGCTGTGTATATACACTGATTTGGAGGTAGATTTGGACACTCATACCCCTGAGAGAGGAGTGAGGACAACAATAATATGTTGTGAAACCAGTTAGACCTGATTACATGTGTCCAGTGGACAGGTGTGCAAAATGGACAGATATGTATGGGGTGAAGGTTTTTTTTTGGGAACAGAGTGCCCTTTTTTTTTTTTTTTTGTTTTATCAAGTGAGAGTGGCATGTTGGGGATGGATAGTAGGTATATTTGGGGAAGTAGGCTGGGTATGATAACAGGCAAGACAGCATACAGGGGTGGTATATGACAGATGTGGGAGGTAAACACCTTGGATGGGGAGGGGTGTTTGGAAACTGGAAGCCCATGAGCCCCATAGTGGAAACAGTGGAACTGAGGACCCCACCCATGGGCAGTCATCACTGCACCTTCATGGCCCCGAAGGTGGCTGTGCTAGGGGCTGAGTAGGAGGGCCAGGCCAACCCTCTAGTTACAACACGCAGCCATCAAGCTGGCATAGCAGATCTCCAAACTGCCTGCAGAGCTTGCTATGCACCATGCCCAGGACCGAGCAATGGGTGACAGTGTCCTGTCGGCGCCCACTCCAGGGTGGGGCGAGCCCCATCCTCTGAGGTGGTTCCACCCAAAGGTGGTGCAGGACCAGTGAACTAGGAGGTCTCAGGGTGGGACCCAGATGTGCTGGTGCCTGGTGCCATGGCCAGATGAGGTGGGACAGGTGGGTCTGCTGGGACTGGCCTTCCCAAACTTGCTATGGTATTTCAACTTTACAACATATGTGGTTAGTAATAGTCAAGCACATTCCATGATTAGGTATAACAGCATGCATAGATATTCCCATTAACCCAAAACACCAGATATGGAACAGTTGCATAGCAAACAGAACACATGCATATATGGAACCACAGTGACCATTACAACAGCATGCAGGTACATTGATGGCAGCATGCCACCAATGTGGGGGTATTTCAACATGGCACATGCATAGAAACAAATATAAATATTTATCAAACAATAGGACATATGTCCCAACATTAGATTTAATGGAGCACATACCAATTGAGTTGTGTATTTAGTTTATTGTTGCAGATATGGTGGGGGGTGTCAATTAACAACTAGTATATTCCTGTAGTTCTCATTACTTTCCTGGTCAGTGCTGTGATCCGTACCTTACGGGTATTAGTACACTACCCTATCGCCTTAGTTTGGACAATGGTATGGATGTAGACAACTATATACATGAACGGAGTTTTACCTGCAGTATACACCTCTTACCTGGTATACCTGTGGAGGTATTGTTTTTTAACACTACCTAACTGTTTCTACACATATTCCCAGATTCCAGGTTGATGTTATGCACATACCTGTCCATTTCTTATTGCACATACTCTGGGCATGTCTTGACCACATGCATGTGAACTGGGACATATTTTGACTATTGCCCTCTTAAAACTTTGGTGAGTTGTACAATGACTTGTTTGTTTTCATTGACATTTTCCAAATATGTACAGGCCTGACAGTCAGTTATATGACATGAAATGCTGCCTACATGTCAAAGATTAGCACACTGATATGCCAGGGGGAAAGTGTAACAGCCGGCAGATATGGGCTGATTAAATGGACATTCTGGACAATTCTGTACAATTGTGGGGAATGATTCTGCATACAGATTACTACCACTCTCAGGATTTGAACCATGGCTATGTCTGCTAAAAATAAACAGTCTCCCTCACAGTTGAGTGTGCTATATAGATATTTTTGTGTATCGTTTCTCTGATTTCTGTCTATAAGTCTCCCATGGTTTTACAATCTGACCTTGTAATTACAACACTCTTATACAGGATTTCCTAGACACTTTTATTATATAGCACAGTGTGGGTGACAGTGATGAGTAATACCTTATTATTCAGAGCAACTGCAACACTAACAATGCTATACAATATCAGAGTAAACAGTACCAGTCCAGGATTTCAATCTTTTATTTCTAGGCACAGTTTTCGTATCTGACAGACCTGTGGGGGCAATCTTTGTTAGCACTACCTGAACGTTGCCACACATATTACCAGATTCCACATTAGTATTATGCACATACATCTCACTCTGTTACTGCACACTCTCTGGTCACAGCTTCACAACGTGGGGGTAGAGATGGGACATACTTGGCTTATTACTCTCATAACATTTTGAGGTGTTGCTAGAGTGACAAGTTTGTTCTTATAGATGTCTGACAATCAGTTGTATTTCATTATTTGCTGCCTAAACATCTGGGATCACCCAATGATTTGCCAGGGGGACTGGGTGACAGGCAGCGGATATGGGCCAATTAACTGGACATTCTGGACATATCTGTACAGTTGTGGGGTATGATTCTGCATACAGCTTACCACCACTCCCAGGATTTGAACCGTGGCTGTGTGTGCTAAAATGGAACAGTTCACGTCTTCAGCTGAATTTGCTATTTGGATTATGTTGTCTATCTTTTCACTGTTTTCTGTCTAAGTCTCTCTCAGTTGTACAATATGACCTCTTGAGATTGCAACAGTCATATACAGACATGCCTACACATTTTATTTATGTAGCACAGTATGGGTAACAGTACTTAATACAACAGTACTATTAAGAGATTGCAACTCTACATTACCATACGATACCAGAGTAAACACATGCAGTCCAGCAGTTAGACCTTTATTGTCAGGCTGTCATACTTTTATTTACATACAACCTATATGTGACTCTTCCTGCCATATTGTCTGGTGTATGCAGTACATGCCTTAAACAATACAGGTTTTATACAGGCAATTAACTTACTACTACTTTTAGATTTATTTCTTATGACAGTACATGCAAGAGTATTACTAACCTGCCTCAAGATGCAACCGCTGCAATCTACAGGCATGGGCTTCCTGGTTCACAGCCCACTCATCTGCCACTGTCAAAGACATAAGAGGAATATTTAGCCATACCTATCCAAAATATACATCAGCTGGCAATTATTAAACAGGTAGTGGACTGATACTTACACACGGCTGGGACATCCCCCTTCCTCCTAGCCTCTTGGATCCACTGATCCAAGAGATCCCCCTTTCTCCACTTCAGGTCGGCATAGTGATGCCTGACCTGCTCACCAGTTTGAGGTATGCCAGTGGCACTGGTGAGGTCATGGGTGAGATGGTCCCAAGCTTCCGCTTTATATTGGGAACCCTGGTACTGGCCCTGCAGCAGTCTCTGGTCATAGTCTTTAACAAGGAGTCCTGCCATGACTTTGGACTCCTGGATGCCCCAGCGTTACTCCCGATAGCGCACTTCCTCTTCCATACCAGTCATAGTGCCTACAGAAGGAAGCTTTAACCAGTTATGAGATGTATTCCTGCCTGTTGGGTTTAAATAGGGTCGATTTCCCGCACTTTGCCATGATTGGACAGTTTTGAAAATGATAAGCTATGGGCAAACCTGCTTACCTAAGGTTGGCATTGGTTAAAGGAGTATACCAGTGGGCAAACTGATTTAGCTGGCCTACACATTACTTACACCTAGTAAGCTGGGCTGTGCAATGCTTACTATTGCTTAATTTTTAATTTGCATACTATTTGCTGTTTGGCATTGATTTAATATTCATTACATGTTATATATGTGTTTGGTATCCATGATTCATGTGTACGTACATTGTATGGGGTCCTTGTGTTTATTAGGGGATTTCAACACTTTATTACAATAACACCTCACATCTGGACATAATGCAGTACTCCAGTTCACATATTTATGTTATGTAGTAGGTTATACAACATAACACTGTATATAGATTCATTTCACATGTTAAGTTTGCTTTCCTATACTGAGGATCTGTTTGGTGATACCTCAATTGTATGTACTGCTGTGATGGCTTAGTGGTTAACAGCTGTGATTACAGTGTCCTGAGTTCAAGACCTGCAATGGCTGTTTGTTTTGTTTCTGGCCAGGACAGTGGCTGTTGCATACAGAGTGATTAAGGCACTTTTAAGCAATTGTAAGTGGGTTTGCATGGGTTTGCACGAAGGTAAGCAATGCTAACCTTCGGTTAAATATGCTTACAGAGAGTTAGCTTCAATATTGCTTAACCTGTGTGAGTATTGCTTACCCTGGAGCAAATGGGCTTAAACCCACTTACAACTGCTTAAATATGCTTACTCCCGCTTACTACTGCTTAATAGTGCTTACTCCCACTTACCCCCATACTAATTTAGACAGAAATGTAAAATGGTTCTTGGGAAAGTGATGGATTTGGACACTCTATGAATTTATTATTCATTGCACATTATACCTTTGATTTGTATCCATGATTCATGTGTACATATACTGTATGGTGCACTTGTGTTTATCTGTAGATTTTACATTATGACAATGACACCTCACATCTGCATTTAATGCAGTACTCCAGTTCACAAATATATGTTATTTAGTAGGTTATGCAACAAGAAATATTGTTCATAAAGTGATTTGATATTGAAAATGGAATGTACTGGAGTGATACTGGAACCGGGAATGACTGCTCATAATGCGAAAACTCTGCCCACTACACTAGTGCCGTACTGCTTCATTTGCATATATCTTGATATTTATTCTCTTGTGCCGTTTAAGCTGCAGTATACATAGCTAAGCAATGGGCAAACTCATGCACCTATGGTTAAATTTTATCTGTTTGATAAAAAAATTAGCTTGTTTATATTTTATATTTTAACTATTGCTGTTATAAACTTGGGGGGGATGTTGCTGGGGGTATGCAAACACCTATGAGCAGTCTCGCTCATTCTTATTGCTAAACTGCTGCTCTTGATTGCAGGGGCATGTATATTCTGAGAGCTCTGCTCTCAGACACGCCCCCAGCACTCATATATGCTCCATGTCCGTTTAGGAACTCAGGCAGCACGCCTCCATTAATATGCATGGCATGCTGCCTTGTTGCTCCTAAATGGCCACTTCCGTGAAGGACTAAGCTATTCCTGCATGGAAGAATAGTGAATCTGGGGGATTATGTAGATTGGCAAAAGAAAGGTAAATGGCACAATATGCTAATGACAGCAAAAGAAACATGAAGTACATGCTAATTAACCAATCAAACATGGCAGAGCAAAAAAATAAATAAATAAATAAAAAAACACTTTGTTGTAATAAGCCATAAGTGATTGGTGTATTACAGTTATTACAGTTAGATGTATGCAAACATCAAAAAAAAAAAAAAAAAAAAACATGGACTTACTTTCTACTCACATACCAACCAGGTCGCCAGATGCATGACATACCCCCTATATCCAGCCACAGTCATTAAGGTCTTGTTTCTGTCCCCCTCTCCATTTATTCTTTTAAACTGCAACAATCAGTTTACTACAAATGTAGCAAACAGTTGCTACAGTTTATACATGCCTGCACAGAGGAGTTCAGTGCTTATGTTTTAGTTAAAAAAAAATCTTTTTAAAAGTGTACCAAACTGCTTGCTACAAATGAAGCTATCAGTTGCTACAGTATATTCTGCCAGCATGGAGCACTACAGTGTTCAGGTTTTATTTAAAATATATATATATTTTTTTTTACTTTTTAAACTGTAGCAAATTGTTTGTTACAATGCATCGAGCAGTTGCTACAGTTTAGAATGCACATGGAGTGCTACAGTGCTCCAGTTTGACTACAAATGCAATACCAGCTTTTAAAAGCCAGTATTACATAAAACAGCAATTGGAATTGGCTGAAAATTCTCCCCAACACTTTACACCTAGGCATTTTGCCCCTCACCCTAGCTATGCTACTATGTAATATTGTATAATCAGTGCACTGAACTCTTTGGAATACAACACGATTACACGTAGACAAAAAAAAAAAAACATGTTAGGGATCGCTGCTGCTATTATTATGCTGTATGTACAACAGGCTTTAAATCAGGGTGCTACCATTGCTGGAGACCTCTGGCAGGAAAAAGAAGTGTGATTAGACCCATTTTGACTTATTATGGACTGCAAAACACAGAAATTGCTGAGTGATATAGGGTGGGCAGGGAAACACTGAAGGAAATATGCAACCTCTGCTACCCACCAAGACCCTACAGAAATCATGGGAACCCATCCCAGTGGAAAAAAAAAGTATGTATATCATTACATATACTAGCTACTGGTACTTTCTAAACACCCACAGGGGATATATTAGGGGTGTCACAGTCATCAACATCTAGAATATTACATCAGTTTTTGAATGTAGTGCTACAACATCAAGGGATTGTATCTGTTTCCCACACAACCCACAGGAGAGAGTAAGAACCAAGCAGGAATTCTATGCAGTAGCAAACTTCCCTGAATTGTTGGGGAGGCCATACATTTCACACACATAAAAATAAAAGCCCCAGCAGTGAACAGGGAAGGAGGTATATTAACAGAAAAGGTTACCTATCTATAAACTGTCAGGTTGGTTTGCTAGTTGTGACATTCCACAAGAACATCTAGTGGGGGATTCAGGTTATGCACTGGAGAACAACCCTACTGAGGAAGTATACAATGAGGCCCATGTTCAAAGTAGGAATATCACAGAATGTGTGTTTGGATTGCTCAAATCAAGGTTCTATGTCTAGACACATCAAGAGGTGCACTGCAGTATGGCCCATTTACCTCTTCCAAAAACATTTTAGTGGGTGCCAAGCTACACAATATAATTCTTAGGAAACAACTTCAACAAGAACAGCAAGAGGCAGGACCACAGTATCAAAGACCACAGGCAGGGCTAGCAGCACCATCAGCAGATACAGATGATGAGACTGAGGGAGAACCACCAGCTGCATATATTGCTCGCAGATGGAGGCATGCACAGTATGCCCTAGCTCTGGCTAAGAGGCAAAGGATAGCACATGCAATCACTACCTAGGACAAAGACTAGGATCCCACGCACCTACATATAGGAAAACTATTGCCTGTCAGACTCCACATCCTTCACTTAACCATGTAACGGCTATGTTTTGATAGCATCAGATAAGGACAACCCCCAAGGACACAATTGTTACCTACAGTAATGACATGGTAAGAGTGGTATATGTAACAAAGATAAAAAGATTACATAACAGAGTATTCTCATATGGAAAAAAATATATATATATACATAACAGAGTATTCTCATATGGAAAAAAAAAAAATATATATATAGATATATATATATATATATATATATATATATATATATATATATATATATATATATATGCTCCCAAGCAAAGCATTGTATAAGGTATATGTTTATGTCAGTAATATCTACTATGTCCGATGTTTGTAATATAGAGTTACATATTCTAACCACTACTGTGTATCAAGCATTTCAGGTGACCACTTGGATAAATTATACCCACATCTGCACAACTTTAATCAAGAAGAAAAATTAATTACCTACTGCTTTACTAACTGAAATACAATGAGGTTCAATAATTATATGAGAAACCATTCATAAATGAGAAGGAACAAGAAATTGAAAACTTTTCTTCTGCAATACATATTGATAAATGCAAGCTTGTGAATAAGTAGGCATTAGCTATTCACTGTGTGCAGCAGACATACATGCAACCACAAGTCACAAAGACATATCAAGAGGGCAGGACATTGTCATCTTCATTTGCACAGGGTGATGGTGGTAGGATGGAAAGGCTGATACCAAAGAAGTAAGAGTGTGCAAATAAGATACAGATGTAGCTATCAGAGTATACAGTGTTCAGGGCCAGTAACAATATATATACAGTACTCAACGGTACTGTTTAGACAGCTTGCATGTGTGAGAGAAGGTATGATCAAGTGAGTTACTTTCAATGTGTGTGTGTCTTTATTGACACAATCAAGCACTGTGCTAGCACTATACCCTAGCATCTCAGACAGGTGTAACCCATGTATGATAGAGTAGTCAGTTCACTGTTGTTGCCTCCAAATAGAGCCAGGAGTTACACTGTTAATTCCATGGTCCTGGCTAGAAGTTGGGATGGTACCTGAATGTGAGTGATGTTTGCTAGATGACCTGTCCTCATGACTACATCTAGGACCATGACCCTAGAGTCTACCACATCTCTGTGTGGACACTACAATCACTGAAAGGGCAGGGGAAGTAGTGTCATTAGAGGAGTGGGATCTTGCATAGGGCCACAGCTGCTAACACTAGAAGATGTAGCTGCTCTCTAGCCACATGGATGTATACTGTCCCCCCAGAGACATTTCATCAAAAGACACTGCCTGATCCAGTGTGTCATTCATCCTGTTCAGGGAGTCACCCACACAGTTCAAGAAGTCATTCATGTCAGAAAGCACAAAGTTAAGTGCTTACACTACCTGTTCCAGGCCCTGGTGGAACTAGCCTGTGTCTCCACTGTGGCCATACACATACAGTGCATCTGGGGGCACCTAATGACACACCAGTACCAATAGGAAGGTGGACAGCAGGCCTCCACTGAGCACCTCTACCAACCCTTCTGTGCAGTACCTTGCCCTTACAATACTTATGGAAAGAAGCAACCAGCTCTGCAACTGGAGTAACCACACTACCCTGATAAATTGAATTGCCCTCAGCTTATCCTATATCAGAGGTCTCAGTGTCATGGGTATGTGTAGGTATACTGACTGTGTCACAACCTCAGTGTCAGACTGTGCCTCTTCATTGCAACCATCATCATCAGAGGCTACCAATACTCTGATATCAGGTGGTAGGAGTTTCACAGTGCCACTGTCAGGATCACCTGTGATAATAAGCAATAAAACTAACAAAGAGAGAAGCAGATAATAAAATTCATCAAAACCTTTTCTTATATGAAAGGTATGCTAAACTATAATAGATGCTAAAGCAGCACAATGATTACTTTCAGTTAAACCTGAATCTACCTTATATGCAGTTATAACAATAATCAAATGTGTACTTACCATATGCAGGTATTCTTGCAGCATGCAATCCAGCTGTACCTGTATATAAGGAAGGGAAAGGAAAGAAGGATGATAAGTATCACAATGCAAATGAAACAAGAAAAAGAGAACAATCCTGTTTGCATGTACCGAATAAAAATGTTCTTATACAAAAACCTACTGACCAGTTGAATCACCCACCCCACAACACCCTCATTTAGCTCTCTATTACTGTGTTTTGTGACTCACACTTGGCTTTAGATATATCAGACGTATAAGATATACTCATATAAAGATAATTAACACTTGTATCTTATATACCTGGAAGATTTGCTTCAGACACTGTAGGTCTGTCACTCACATTAGCACAAACATCAAGGATTCTGTGTAACCCTCTACCGAGCTATCTAGATCTCTGACAGCGGACAGGAACTCCTCTGTTTCAGTTAGTAGTTATGTTGGAGTAAATTCTCCCATGTCCTCTAACAGCACTTATATTATTAACCACCTGCTGCCTTATCTTCTCTCAGGAAGATTGCTCACCTCCACCTCTCCCTAAGATAAAAGTTGCATGGTGACATAAGGCTTGGATAATAACATCATTTTTTGCATCAGTGAATGGTGGATTATGGGATAAAAAGTTATTCTTGGGTGCCATATCGCTTCATGAGATGAAGCAGAAAACAGACAAAAAATAAATATATTAAACTTATATATAATACACAGACAGGATGGCTGTCAACTTAATTATGCATAAATGTATGTATCCATCATGTACAGAGCAATTTAAGAGTTAATGCTTCTTATGACTACATGCAGGTTAGGACAGGGATAGCCCTCCTCCAAAAGAAATATATTAATAAAGTACCAGCAATATATAACAGTTTTGAGAACATGTTGTGTAACTGTGTAATGCCTTGCAACATTAACAATAATAATCCACAATATACAAGAAGAAACATGGAAACATAGTGTCATCTACACTGTTCTGGAGAGCAGTCAAGTAGATATTACTAACTTAACACATTTCTTTATGCTACCACATGAAAAAATATCTGACCTTGTTATGAAGTTATGCTACAGTCATCAGCAATAACTGTTGAAATTCCAAGAAAATAAAACATACAAATATTGGTCAGGTAGCATTCTGTAGCAAACATTTTATAATGTAGAAATGACTGGTATTAATGGGCTACATCAACAGTAAAGGAAAAAGAAACAGTAGAAAGATAAACAAATAGTTTGCATTGCAATTTATCTTTAATGTTACACAAAAAGCATCATGTAAGAAACAGCAGCATTCTTTTACAAGAAAGCAGTGTAGAGAATAGATAAATCTCAAAACGTGTGTATTTAGCAGTATCTAGCTGTCTGAATCCAAACAGTCTCTTTGCTATGATACATGTGCATTAGCTACACAATTACTTTTATATAGTGCAAAATCAGCCCTGTAAGCACTGTGAGTATGCAACTGAGGTGTTACATCCTTAGCATTCCAGAATGTCATAATTTGCACTAAGTGCAGGGAAGGTAAACATGGTTAGAGGAGCCACATGATTTTATGCACATACCACTGCACTGCAAGGACAAGCACTGAGAAGTGTTACTTGCTAATTTCTTGCAGGTTTCAATGATTAGTCTGACTGAAGGAACAATCAGTGTTTCACAGGCTCCCCTATATGGTGTACACTTACTATGGATGTATTATGGAGAAGATACTTACTAAAAAGTCTGAAATAATCACTGAATAAGGAAGGCACCATTCATAGTATTCAAATGCTGTTTTAATGCCACAGTTACAACCTCTTAGTAAGGAATCTTGTGCATATCCAAAGGAGTACTTTAAGTATTGATACAGATACCATATGCAATAAAAATGGGATAACATTGCTCTTAGGAAAGTATAAATAAGGAAATGAGGCACCATAAAGAAAGAGGAATACACCTGCAGTGTTCGCACTCTTTGTTTAATATTGTGTGAGTACATGGGTATCCTAACTGTTGCCAACATCCCAGTCATTGAGATATTCACTGGCAAATAAGAAAGGACAACTTTCATAATTTGTTAATGTTACAGTTTCAATGTGACTTGATATAATGTCATATTTTGAGTCCGTCTAGTCACTTTTTCTTCTTACTAATATAAGTTTTTGCCTGTGGCAAATATGGGAAATAATGTTATCTGGCCTGAAGATTTAAATCCTTACAGGTTCCTGTTGCAAGATAACAACATTGATGAAACATAGGAAATATACATTTAAGGTACTCGTTGCAAAATATGTCTTTTTTCCATGAATGTCTATACAGCATTTGTCATTGTGCTTCATTGACTGGCAACTATCCAAAGCAGTGAACGCAGTTCATTTCCCAAGGTAAAAAATGACAAATTCAATTTGGAATGCCATCAACAGCACAATTCTGACTGGCATTGTGCTTTCTTCAGCACTTTGGACAGTACCGAGTGAAGAAATTCAAGTTGTCAAAAACCTAACTCTGTGGCATAATGTGTAAATGTATTGAGATCAGAGAAACAGTGCAGGTGATGCCGGGTTTAAAACCTGTTCACAGATTATTTTACTGACAGAGATCATAATGAATCTTGACAATAATTTTGGTGTATAAATGTGTTGAGGTAGGACATTCAAGTAATGTCAGTATTGACTAAAAGTGACAGACAGATATGTCAGTTGAAATGTCAATGTTAACTGTGTGAAAAATAAAAGCATGTCTGCACTTCCCCATCTCCTTTTCCATTCCAATGGCATTACTTAAAGACTGAAATTGTGAGACATAAATGATAGCAGTGGTGTGGCAAGCAGATGTGAAAAGGCTAAATGTGTCAGTGCAATGCATTAGTAGCTCTGCTATTTGCTAGTTATAGACTATGATTAATTTCATCTTCCTTCAAATTATTTAAAATAATTTTTGGGAATGCTTTTACTAAATATTGTCTTCTACAATTGAGTGTTGTTTGGCAGTGTGAAATGAACTTTCACGACTTAAGTAAAAAGTGAAAAAAATTAATTTGGCTTGGCTTCAGTAGCACAAATATGCCTGGTATCAGTGCACATCTTTCAGCACCCTAGATAGTAATGACTGCAGAGAGTGCACCTGTCAGATGTCCAGCTCTGTGTTATAATGTGTAAATGAAGTGCATTGACAGAAATAAGCCACACAACGCATTTTTCAAATCTTGTTTAAAGACCATACTTCAATAATTCTCACCATGTATTTTTGTATCTGCATTTGTGCTGCTTGGCAGCATACGGTGAGGGTTTACTACCTAAGGAAAAAAGTAAAAAATGAGTTTAGACTGCTTTATTTAGCACAATGTGTTATTGAAGTGAATTGAGACAAATAATAGAAGTGATGCAGGGTTGAATACAGTAAATTATTAATTTTACAGAGGGTAGTATGAATAAATAATTACTGGCAGCTGCTCAAATGTGTTAAACCTGTCAACCCCCAGCAAGTTACATGTTCATTACAGGAGTGGTTGAACCATGATAATGAATGGCAGAATGATGTCGAATGCCCGAACAGGTCATTTGGTACCTTGGATCAACAACTAAACTTGTTCAATGATAAGCGTTTAAAATATCACAAGTTGCAACTCAAAAACAGCTATTTTAGAGAATGCATAAAGGCTAATTTATTCCCAGAGGTTTATGTAACTGGAAATTCCCTTCCGGTCTTACACGGAACTTGGATTTACACATGGAATTACTGGAAATGTTCAACAGGCATGGATGTGAAGTTGTTGAAGTAGTGATAAAAGACAATGTAAAGAAAATGGACTTAATATTGGCATGTATTAATGAAACTGATAACAATATTAGAAATGACTTGTTATTTGACAACATAAGTAACCAATATTGGGTAGTTTTATAAGGTGGATATTGTAATTAATGATATTAAGACTAGAAACAATAAGAAACTCATTTGTGGCAAGGCTGAATATGAACAGGGGAAAGCTTATACCATCCCACCATCCTTTGTGAGGAGATAATTCTCTAGTAGTAGAGAACAAAGTGAGCATGTTGTTGGGAAGATTAATCAACACCACAGGATTGATAGTGAAGGTATGGTTAACAATTATGAGGAAATTGATATGCTTTATGATGAAGCCCCTTTAGAGATATCATTGCTATCAGCACCCCCTCTCAGGAGATTGGAACAGATAAGAAAGCAGAGATACGGGCACTCAGAACAAACGAATTAGGGTCATGTGAGCAGTTATAAGGTCACAACAGATGAAGGAGGGAGAGGGGAGTACGAGTGAACAGATACAATATATAAATGACTTGTATTCAATTGCTGTAAATTCTAGACAGGATTTTAAGATTTACAATTACAGTGACATCACTGTGGAGAAGTCCTGGGCTGATTTGTTCAAAAAAGGATAAATGTGTGTCCAAGTAAAAGCTAAAATAGAGAATGTCTTAGTTGACCTAAGCTATTTACATGTAAATTGAACTTGAGCCTATATTTGAACAAAACTAGGCCAGAAGGAACACTCTGTTTAAAACTATGTACAAAACAGTGTATTTAAGCCCCCCCCCTTTGCATCTCATTATATCCATCTTTGAAAAAAAAATTTGAGTTTGATATCAAAAATATTATTAATTCTAAAAACAATACTTATCATACATTCAACTTGAGTTTGGATGAATGGAAGCTTTTAAAAAAATATTATAAATAACTGACTAATCAGAATAATGAAAACTGGCAAAGGAAGGGGGGATAGTTGTTATGAATATCAATGACTACATTAATAAAATGTTTCTTTTATTGTATGAGGACACACATAAGGAGCAGGGGTGTAGCTAGGATTTTCAAATTTGTACTCACAGCTCTCATACTGCTACCCCCCTCCCCAGCCAAGCTACAGCCATTCTCATAATTCACAGTTCACTCTTTTAGTGTCGATGAAGAGGCATTCACTGTAATGCCTCTTCAGTAATATAATATAAATTCACTCAAACTCGGTTCCTTGAATTGAAAATGAACCTGAAAGTCAGTTATTTGAAAAATGCAGCATGGTAGTTGGGGTAGAGGATTCATGCTTTTGTTTTCTGTAACTAAGGTACAGGTTTTGAGCTTGAGTAAATTACTAACCACCTGCTACCCCTAACTAGGGTGTTTCATGCACACACACACCCCTACCTACCTCTTAGTGCAAGAAATATAGACAAAGCCTAAAATAAACAGGGACAGATATTAAATAATGCTCTTGTGAACTTAGAAAGTTGCTAGAATAACATGATTTGTGCTACTATGAGAAAGTTGCTAGAATAACAGAGATTTGTGCTAGTATGAATTTTTCTAAAGGACATGAAGTCTGAAACTCAAATGTCTGTCATTATTTAGCAACTTCAGCCTTCATTGATTTTCTAGAAAATCACAAAATTTATGAGGGACAGACACAAAATATGGGGCAAAAATCTGGACATTCTGCAAAATGTGGACAGTTGAGAGGTATGCTACCTACCTACCTACCTCACACACACACACACACACACACACACACACACACACACACACACACACACACACACACACACACACAAATACCTCTCAACCTCTTAAAGCAACAAACTCATAAATAAAACTGAGGCAAAGGCCCAAAAATAAGGACATTTTTTAAAAATATTGTTCTTATAAACTTAGAAAGATTAATAGAATAGTAGTTGGTCTTGCATTAGTATGAATTTTCTGAAAGGTATGAAATCTGAAACTCAAACATTTGCTATTATTTTCTAACTTCAGTCTTTAACGATTTGCCACTAATTTGCCAGAAAACCGCAATTTTATGAAAAACAGACCAAAAATGTGATGCAAAAATATAAAATTGCCAGACAATACAGCTGGGAACCTGTCAAAGAAGGGACACCATTTTAATATGAGCACAGTTAACTTGAGCAGCTGACAGAATTAGAGAATCTACATGCATTTTTGAAATAAAAGTAATGTATAACTCTGATCATTACAGTTATTTATAAAAGTAAACCCTCCACATTTTCTTCCAAAATTGCTATTTTGCGGAGAGATTATTAGTGAGAGAGCAACATTTTGAGCCAAAATTGGGGACAGTTGAGAGGTTTGGATATTCCTAATTCTATAAAGCGATTTATTTGCACATGCCTCTCAACCTCTTAATGCAGGAAATCTGGACAAGGCCAAATATATTGGGGGAACATACAAACAGTACTAAAAATTGATCTTGTATAAACTTAAGACAGTTGATAGAATATCAGGTCTTGCTTTTGCATGCATTTTTCTGAAGATTATGACATCTGAAACTTAACGTCGGTTATTATTTAGTGACTTCATTCCTAAATGATTTGCCAGAAAAGTTTTATTTTGCATTTTACAGCACAAACACCAATAAATATCTGCTAAACAAAGCAATGCAGTCTCACAATGAAACTAGACTTAGCATTAAAACTTTTTTGCCCTTGAAACTCACATTCATTGAAACAGCATTGAAACCCACAATCAAAGAAAATATATTTTGCCAGTGGCAGATAAAGATTAACTTTGGGCTGTTTTCAAATCATAGGCCCCTTGCACATGCAACATACACATGCTCTTTGATACACCTTCCTGATTGTATTAAATTATATTCCTTGTACAATACAGTATAGTTGTTAGACAGCATTTTAAATTTATTGTTTTGAACATTTTTCTAGTAAACAATGAAACAAAATGCATGCACCAATAATGACAAAACAGCCCAATTCATAACATTTCCATCATAAAAGTCTACTCAAACTTCTACAGTCCACCAGTATCAGTAAATATGCACAATCTCTGAACTAGTAAAAGCCATCTACATAATTCCACATTAAAGACATCTGTAACTAATGAAGAGGCTGCTGCTAGCAAACAACTTTATATTTCATGGTTTCATCTACAAATAAAGTGCCTGCTGCCCTTGAGGAATAAATTGCCTATGTTGCATTAAAAACAATGATACGTTAATAATATTGCAATAGGGAATGGATGACAAACTGATAACAGGTTCATAGTTACTACTAGATATCTTTGCCAAAACGGACTACAGCATCCACCCCCTTTACAACACAGTACAGTATCAGCAATGCATCTACGTACTGTGGGAGAAGAACCCACAGCCTTCTGCATCAAAAGCAAATACACTACCTGTTGTGCTATTAACAGTACAAGCAGACGCAACATAAGCAGCACTAAACTTTAGTTCATCTGCAGCTCTCAGCTCCTTGTAAAATGCCGACAGCTGTATCTCTGAACTTTGTAGCACAAGAAATCTGGAAAAAGCCAACATTTATTGGGGGGGGGAGACGAAAGCCCAAAAACCAGGGACACATTTTAAACATTGCTTGTATAATTTTGGAAAGCTGCTAGAATAAAATGCTATGTTATCACCATGCGTGTCTCAAACCCAGAACCATATGCACTACAGTCAGTGCAACATACCACTGTGATAAATCCGCAGTTTGAAACATAGGAAGACAAACTTAATGGCTATCATTTAGATAGCTCTCAACCTCTTAGCACAAAAAACCTGGACAAAAAAAGCCAATAATGAGGGAATACAAATTCAGTGCTCACTTCACACCTTAGCACAAAAAACCTGGACAAACAACAAAAACAATAATGGGGGAAATACAACTTCAGTTCTCAGTTCTCACTTCTCACCATAGCTCACAACCATTAGAAAAGCAAATCTGAACAAAGCTCAGAAATGGTGGTGGTTAGGGACGTTAGGTGCTTCTTACCCTGAAACAAAGGTACAGGGTTTGAGCCTGAACACCTATAGCCACCAGGTGTATTATGTGGGGGCATTCACACACATCCTCACTTACCTGATAATCTGTTCATGATTGCCTTCCAACTACATTTCCTGCTCACAGCGGTAATCCATTTGTGATTGTCTTCTTCCACTTGTTCACTCACTACTGCACATTTCCCTCTCTTACCTGATAATCTGCTCATGATTGCCTTCCAACTACATTTCCCGCTTGCAGCGATAATCCATTTGCGATTGTCTTCTTCCACTCTCTTTCACTCACTACTGCACATTTCCTGCTCGCAGCCAGCCGGACATGATGTGATCTCACTTCCGACAGGCTGGCATCCTTCTTAAAGGAGCCAACATCCTTAAGGAAGAAATATGTACGTATGTTTTTTTGTTTTTTTTTTTTAAAAAAAGCTACTCCCTCTTCTAAAAAAGTTGTACTGAAATCAGTACAGTGCGTATGTCTCCCGACGTCCCTGATAAGGAGGTGTTATTAAATGAGAAAAATATAGCCTATAGAAAAAGAGATTCATCTTTAGAAGATATATTATTTGGATGTTTAAGTAAGAGTGACTATGACTTTCCTTTGGTTCCTGAGCCTAGGACCCCTACTATTTTTTGGATCTCTAAAATATACAAAAATTTGATGGCTCCCCCTATGTGCCCAATTGTAGAAGCCAAATGTTCCATGACTTTTGTATAGCATGTTATATTAATTGGCATCTGAAGGATGTGGTGAGTGGGATGCAGCATTTATAAAAGATCCATGTGACTTTTTAACTATAGTGACCAATGATTTACACAGTCATGACTTGATGTTTGTAACCATTGATGTGAAAGACCTTTTATCAGTTCTTCTGCATGGAATAGGGTTGGAATGGTTCTATGATTATTTATGTTCTAACTCTAATTTTGATCATATCAAAGTTAAAACTTTGACCATGTTGATGAATTTGTTTTAGAAAATAATGTCATTATATTTCAAGGTCAACTTTTTAGGCAGATTTCAGGGGTAGCCAAGGGTGCACAGTGTGCCCCTACCTTAGCATCATTATGACATATTGGGGAAAAAACATTTCTTCACAATATAAGACATGTTGGTCCCTGTATGTGAGATTTCTGGTTGTTATTTTCTGGATTGATACAATGGATAAATTAGAAGAGTTTTTTTATCAGTTTTTGCATACTACTGCTGTATTTTTAGAATTTACCATGAATTCATTCAGTGAAGAAATTAATTATTTAGATACTACAATCATCAAAAATAGAGAACAATTATGTTTTGAATCAAGTTTATACAGGATACCAACATACATGATTTTCTTATTACATTATAACAGTTGGTAACCTGCACATCAAAAGAGTCCACTGGTTAAGGGTCAATTTGTACGAATGTCAAGAATGGTGTCCCAAGAAGACAGGTTCTCCTTGGAAAGTGCTTTACTAAAATGATGTTTGAAGTCTAAGGTTACTGTATAGTTTTGCTGAATGAGATTCAACAGGAAGTCACAGCAAAAAGAGAGAAAGGGAATTTTGGACCATTGTTGGGAAAGGGAGCCCACTGGGAGTGTAGCAAGCCTATAGCTCAAATGGATTTATGAAACGCTTGACCTTGACATACAACTTGGATTTTATAAGAATTGAATTATTTTTACCATAGATCAAGAACATTCAAAAATGATGGGCAATGCCCCTAAGGTAATATACAAGAACAATACTTGTTTTAAGGCTCTCTTAGAAAGCAGCAGGGACAAAGGCTTTACAGGTACTATGGTTAAGTGTGAACAATGTAGTCAATGTAAAATTATTTTGGAAGGCTCTTTGTAGTCTATGTAAAGTTATTTTGGAGGGCTCTTTATTTACCATCCATGGGATTTGGGAAGACTAATCTTAGACATAAGTTTTCTAGCCACAACATGGGTATGGTGTACATAGCATAGTAACAACAATGTACTAGCTTTTATATAGGAATAACAATTCAACCTTTAAGATTATGGATTTATTGCCATTTATGTGATATTAATAAAAAGAATGAACACAATGCATTATATAGGCATCTTAAAGTTAACCGTGACCACAGTCTTAAATTGTATGCCATTGAACAAGTGGACATTGGTTCTTGAGGTGGTCCTGCGAATGATATCCTTGAGATTATGGAGTTTACATGGCAGTTAAGGACAGATTCCACCATCAACCCAGGACTCAGTGAAGTTGTATCTATTTCTATTGTGTTGTGACTAAAGTCAGCTTTCTGTATGTAGGTTAAGTTTGTCAACAAACAATGATTTACTTTCATATTTAATGGATTTTATATAAATGTGATGAACAGTTTATATGGGGCTTTAAGGCTTTTTATTACTTTTAATTATTATTATTGTACTTTTTTGACAAATGTATAACTAGTGTTATATATAAACATATATTGATATAGTTATTCTTTTTTTTTCTTGTCAGTCTCATCTGTGGGAAGTCTTGAATATTGTTATGGTCAGATTTACAAGAATTTGATTTCATAGGTTAATTAATGATTAGCTTGGGTAATGAATTGGTCAAGTGATTGTTTACCAATATATAAAGAGTGTTAATTCATTTATGTAGTAAATCTGATGAAGTCTTCTTACCTGGATGAAAGCACTCAACTTTTTATATTAAAGTGAGGCTCCTTCACATTCTATGGTCCTGCATTCCTTTTGTGTATGTACAGATAGATTGCTGTCTACGTTCAAGGGCTGTAATCCAGCCATTAATTAAGTGTTACTGACTGTTTGTGGTGCACTATTTTATATGTACATGTTGGCTACATATGGTTATGAGCCACCATTATCCTTCTTCAGTCATAAGCTAGTTTGTCCCTGCCTCCATCTGTGCCTATTGATATATGGTCTCTCTTCTGCATCATTATTCTTCCACCTTTGACTTTTGTGCACTGTCTTGTGCCGGGCAGCAAATGTGACATAGGCTATATAGAAGTACACAGCTTATGGCAGTACCTTCTGATTTTTTTTGCCTTCAGTAGTATTACTCTGTTGCACTTCAAGGCACTGTGCTTAGCTATGTTTATTCAGTATAATGTACTTTTCAATAAGCTGATGAGATGGATATACAGAGGGTAATGAAGATGAATACATACATTCTCCTTTTCTGAAATATGCTTTCAAATGTGAACTATCAGAAGTATGACTTCCTACTTGTTGTACTTAGATAATATTAAGGTATAAATGTTTTTCTTGGAATGCTCTAAAGGTTTGAATCCAGGTAGATGAAATAAATGTTTTAGAATATTTTGCATGACTCCCATGGCTGTAAATGTTGACTACACCTTTCCTTAATAGACCATCATCCTGCTGCTATATTAATGTACCTGCTCACTATTGTGAAGCATATCCTGTACAGATCTTGCATGAATAACTATGCTGATAAATCAAAAAGCAGCAAAACAAAGAAAGTGCATAATTGACAAATGCACTACTGTGTTATTATGTCTGTATTGTGTATTTCTGTCACCATCTGTCCAGCTCTTCCCACCAATACCGTGTCATCCAATAAACCTCTGTGATTCAAAAGTATTTTCATAACCCATCTGTCTACCAGCAATAATAAGCTTGATTCCTTATGTGTTTCATAATATACCTGTAGCATACATATAAGGATTTACTAAATGACAAATGTGTGAATCATGACACGTGACACCTAACCACAACACATGTTGCTTCTGTAGTACATCAGATTCACATTTGTATGTGTATATTGCTTCTTTGCATGAAAGTTAGCACTGAGCAACATAGACTACTGCTAATTCCCATTCTAAGTTCAATACCTGCATATGTGCTAATACTTTGCCATCAGTAGCGCAATTCAGCTTGGCAGCCCCGTGCCTGTGGCAGACAGTAAAATAAAAAAAGAAAAGCAAATAATTATTTGTTTAGGTTGCACAACATCTGTATGTCTATAATAATTTTGTCAACAGGTTATCTTGATTTCAGAGTGATAGTGACTCATTTAATTATTCTGCAGTTAACTGTCCTATTGTAAGAGTTGTCTGTTTGACTTGTCAATGCACAGTGGGAAAGTATGAGACAAGACAAGTCTGCAATCATCCCAGAATGTAAGGACAAGAAAGTGTGACTGACAATCCACTGGTTTACAACTGTGAATTTCTTTGGTGTCCCGTACTGTGAAACAAGAACATGAACCTCATAGCAACACAATGTACATGAAGGACAATATCTAAATCTTTGTATAAAAGTATGTAATTACATGGACAATTACAGTGCTGCCACATTGTCCTGTGCACACAGATGTATTTGTTCCCAAACCTAGATTGCTCAGTACCATCTGTTGCAAACAACGGATTTTCATAAGTACTTGTTTTTTCACATCCTTAAATTCAGATTTCACCTGTGGTGCTTGTGACTAATATTGTGCTCTCTAGATTGTGTAACTAGATATGTAGGATGTTTGATGCTCAACTTGTGAAGTGTGTGTGTGTGTGTGTGTGTGTGTGTGTGTGTGTGTGTGTGTGTGTGTGCGTGTGTGTGTGTGTGTGTGTGTGTGTGTGTGTGTGTGTGCATGCATGTCTGTGTAAAGCTTGGTTGCTGTATTCATTTCCCCTGAGGACAATGCATTTAACTTGGCACACCACTCCTTTATCCCAACATTAACAGAGACACTCTCTCTGTAACACATTGACGAGGTCATCTTGTCAAAATCGCACCCTCTTCCCTAAGAGTCAGACTTCTTCTGTGGCACTTAAAACTAATAGGAGGTTCAATACTCAACATGGGAAACTTGTATGTGTGTAAAGCTTGGTTTTGTATTCACTTACCCTGAGGAGAACACATTTAACTTGGCACACAACTCCTTTATCCCTATTATAACAGAAACATCCTCTCTGTAACACAGTGATGATGTCATCATGATAAAAGTGCACTCTCTCCCCTTAAGAGTTAGAATTCTTCTGTGGCACTTACAACTAGTATAGTGCTCTATAAATTGTGTAATTAGATAGACAGGAAGCTCAATGCTCAAAGTAGGGTACTTGTGTGTGGAGGGTATAGAGTCAGGTAAGTATATCCTTCAACATAGCTGTGCTCAATCAACTTCTACTCTGGAGAAATGTTTTAAATGACTAGATGACTCCACTATTCCCTTATCCCACCTTTCACAAACACATCTTCTGTGAAACACACTGATGAGGTCATTCTTTCTAAAGTATACTGTCACACTTTGAAAGACAAACTTCTCTAGTGGCACTTGTATTTCTTACACTATTCTCTAGAATGCGAGAATAGCTAGGAAGTTCAAGCACAGCAGTGATTAACTTCTCCACCTGTGTCTGTGATAGAAAATGAATTCAGGATTGGTTTATACGCATGTGCAGTAGAGCCATTTTTAATCTTAGATAGCTGTAAGAGTCATTTTACCACACACATATCCATGCATTTCCTTTAATGTTCCTATGGCAACAATGTATTTAGGAAATGCAGCTCGGATATACTGCAGATGTCATCCATTCATAGATGCTATACGGCTCACTTGTACCCAGAATTCTCTTGTGATGCTGGCTGCTGATAATGTGCTATATACATTGTTCATAGGTTCATAGGCTGGTACTAGGCTATCGGCCCTAAGGACTATGCAAGCCTAGCCATAACAATTCCCTGGAATTTTTTTCCCACAATATTTACTTCTCTGGGCCCCTGTCTAGCAGAGCGACTGACATGATCCCCGGGGTGAATTTCCTATCTCCCATCCAATCATCAAGGTTCCTTTTGAAGAGGTCCAATGAGGTGCTCTAGGTGTAACTAGATAAGTAGGTGTTTCACATCCATTCTTGCTTAAATAGTGTGGCTGTGATTACCATTTTATACAGTTAGCTACCTCACAACCACTTTTATATACCCATCCGCATATGAGATGTATTTACAGTGGGATAGTGTTAAACTAGTAAATCCTAGCATCCCTGGGGAAATAACTTTTTGGCAACACAATGATTACATAATGCTACCATAACTGCAGTATCTTATAGTAGTAGTGCAACTTTTCCTGTGGTGTGTGACTTTGATACTACGCTTTCTACATTGTATAACTTTGTAGGCAGGATGTCTGAGGCTATCTGTGAGTGTGTCTTTCATTCTCATACTGTGTAGACTGCTCCTCAAATACATGTACGACGTGTATCTGTACAATGTTGTTGTGTCCTTTGACCACTTTTAGTGTAAACATCCATCTAACTAACAGCGGTGATGTCACCCATTCAAATGTGCAAATCAAGAACTGATATTTTTTATTACCTGATATTATATGGATGATTCTGGTACTTTAATAAAAAATGATAATGTATAATGACAGTGATGATTTCACCTTCCATGCAAGTGTCATATGTCTAGACAGATTTTGTGCTAATTCACAGCTTTAAGTATTCTTAGAATGATAAACAGTACAGTGAGCAGAGTTGAAAAAAAATGGACATATGACTGAAACAGAGATTTCAGTGTAAAGTCATATGAAATATACCACTGCAACTTTGTTGCATGCTGCAGTCAATGAATTAAAGAGATTTAAGTATTCTGTCATACAAATATATCACTGCAACATATTTATGCAATGTAATCTGTGAATTAGTTGCAGTTTTGTAATCAAATGACAAACTTGGGAGAGATTCTAATTACCTCACAAGACAGAAGCTCTTTTTGAAATTATAGAAATAATTATCCAAATTAATTTGCTGTATTTACCTCATATCTGTTGATGAAACAAAAACTTACTAACAAATGTTCTATCTCTTTGTAGCACATTTTCTGAAGTAGTGTACAGATTGTGGCAAATGTGTAGCCACTAAAGAGTTTAGAGGGATATAAAATTTATAAGTTGTAAAGTGCAAACAAAATGATTTTCATATTCTTTAATACAATCGCCTTCATGGCTATTTGCATATCAGTTTATCTATGGTGCTTATACTATACAGCATTTATTTCAAACAGAACTATACATTTTTATCAATATTATCAGTATTTATCTTGCATGTCAGCATGGTGTTTTATTTGAAGTAACAAAAGCTTGGAGACCGCACAAAAAAAAGAGAAAAATAAATGCACTTCATACTGTGGAGATGAAGGGATCTGGGATATGAAGTAATATTAACAGTTGGTAACACTGTTTGGCTATGCCACACTGAAGCCCATTAACTGTGGGCTGTGAATCATACAGGAAATGCTGTATGCCTTTGGAAGTAATTTTTGTTGAGTGCACTAAACAGCCACAGAAATAATCAAATATCTATTATAGTTTTATAGATAGTTACTAGGCATGTGGACCTGGAGCCTACTGAAGAGCCTCACAGGGTGACATATTAGGCAAATGGAGGTTGTAGAACTCAAACCTTGGACTGCAGGAAGTCACAGGTCATTTGCAGCTCATAGCCTTAATCTTCTGCATCTTTTTCAGTGGTGGCTGAATTGGTGGAGCCTGATAGTGCTGTGACTCCTCAAGCCATACTGAAGGATGTTTCACATTGCCAAGGAAGGCATCTAGTTGCCTGTACACCTTGTAGACACCACCCTCCACAACTAATGATGTGCAGCAGTAACAAATCCCTTTGGCCACTTTCAAACAGAAAACCATCACTCCTTCTTTTGTATTGGCCAATGAGAGCGCCAGTGACCCTCCTCAGATCAGCTTCAGCAGAAGTCCTTTATTCCACTACTGAGAGGCAGATCTGATGACTAGTGATTGCCCAGGGAAAAAGTAATTGTCTGGAAGAGCCTGAGGAAACCACAGACTCACATCCCTCTTTTCCACATCTAGACCTGTGGAAGGATAGCACAATGGGAAAAAAGCAATTACATACATGTGACACAAACACAATCACAGTTGTATGATATACTAACACAGATGTCATACAAAACCTGCTTCTAGGAGAAGTATGCAACATCTGTCTATATTAATTTGTCACTTCTCCATTGCTGGAAAAAAAATGATGCACTCCCAAATGGACAGTGCAACAGTTAAGACAGTAGAAGACAAAAACATAGAGTAAAAAAATCCCTGTAGTACATTTCTGGTTTCCTGTAATGAACAGCTGCCTCCAACAAATACAGCAAGTCAAGGTGGCTGTACCTCAAATCATGGTACCAATATTGATGCAGCTCTGCAGGGTGGGGAATGCCCATGACACCACTCATGATCCAAAGAAGCTTGCATCAAGCATCCACCTTAAGTCCTTGGACATCATACTCACCTAGCATGTACTCCTTAAAGTTACTATGTAAGGAGAACAGGAAATCCCTAGCAGAGCATGCTGGAGTCCTGCATTCCACAGTGCCTGAAGTACCTATGGCAATTCACTCAGGGCCAGTCATTGAGCTAAGTGATAGAGCCATGCTTTCCACAGTACCAATGGCAATTCATTGAGGTCCAGTCATGGAGCAAAGTGATAGCGCCATGCTCAAGGATGCACATTTGCAGATCATGAGTCATGCAATGTAGTGCTGCACCATGACAATAAAAATGGCTATAGCTCTGCAGCAGTGCACTGCTGGTGTACACATCTTATATGCATGAGTAGACTGGTCTCATGCTTCATCATCACTATTAAGTGCACAGTTAACATGAGCTGGTTTGGTTAGTGAAATACACTGTAGCAGTGATTCATAAAGAGTGGCACAAATTAACTTCATTAGCATGGCCACTGAACTATTTGGCTCTTATTTACATAACATGAAACATTAAGATCACTTTGTATGATACCTCACTTTACTGTATGACTGTGGAGTTCAGGAATTTCAATAACCATTTAGCATAATTGGGGCTTACCAGAACTAAGGAAGGAGTCCTGCTTGATAAAGTACCTCAGCAAACACAACAAATCCCGTGTATGACAGTAACAATGAGGTAAACGTTGTAGAGTATATGTAACTGAAAGCCCATAACACTGTCATTTGATTGAAGCAAACAGATGGTCAATAGGGATATTCCCTTTGCTCAGAGACTGTGTGATCTTGCAGTTAGTATATATAATTAACAGGAAGTGTGGAGGTGCAGGTAGGATTACCCCCCTGCAAATACACTTACAGTTGGCTTAATTCACCCTCCAGTGTAAATTCCCGAGCATGAGCAGAATGAACACATCTGTTGTTTCAACGTTATTATATCATTTATCTGGGTGTCAGTTTCACTGATTATTTGATCCAGTCACTACACAAATATCTAGTCAAATGGCCAGCTACATTGACATCTGTTTGGTCAACACCATTTGGTTAACTCAAGCAAATGGTTGACAGGTATTTGAGATTGACAATCCCCAGGTAGGAGAATATTCCCTTTATCCGGGGATTGTGCAGTATATGAGTAAGTATATATAATTAGCAGGGAGTGTTGGGGGCTAAAGGGGGCTTGCACCTCCAAAACCATTTGCATTTGGTTTACTTCACTCTGGGGTAATCCCCAGAGCATGCGTAGAATGTATCAACGTTAAATGTTTCACTGTAATAACATTGATATTTTGGTTGTTGATATAGCCACCCTGGATTCATATATACATATACATACATGTATATATATATATATATATATATATATATATATATATATATATGGGGAGGGAGAGTTTATGCCTATCAATAACTGCAACTGATAAACAGGTTCATAAAAAGACAGATGCTTTGTTCATAGGCATTGGTATATCAAAACACATCATTAACACCCACTAACTGATGTGTTTCACTCACAGATGTAGATGTACTGGCATAATCAACCCAGGAAGACTACTCATGGAGAAGATGACTAACCAGATGAATGACATGTTACAGCAGGTCTTGCAAGTACATGGCATGCATTTTCTGGGAAAGACAGGTAAACAATATCAGGGACAGATCTGGCAGGATGTGAATGCTGTAGGCAGAATAATAAGTCTCTACAATAGTTTTGATGACCAAGTTAATGATATTATTCTCCATGCACACGAAAAGTATGGCACACTGGAACAGACAGGTTCATCACATAGGGTCAACCTCCAGAATGAAGCATCTCATGGATGGAGAGAGGTTTTGGTTTCACTCACTGGCAAGAAGGAGATGTTCCTCCTACCCGGAGATGGGTTGGATGTGAGAGTTGAGATAGCTCTAACCAACAGTATCAGTCAGAAAATCATGAGGCATGCTGAAGAGAAGGAGTGTCCTAGGCTCTTCTACATATCTATCCTTTTAGGCACCTCTGATCTACAGCTGCATCAACCAGTATGGCAAGATATTTCTGTCAACACAGGCTATGAATCAATTATGTGTCCCCCTATGCATGTTACATGGAGTTAGAGGGACATATACATGAAACCAGTTGTGTCTGTGTTTTACTAATTTCACAGGTTAAACACCTGCAGGGTCCACCACAACAGATCCGCATAAAACTGAAGTCAGCAGGGTACTTATGGTTGAAGATAATGACAATATGGAAACGGCTCAGTCCAATGACACTGTGGTACTGTGGCAGTGTCTATAACAATATATGTGAAGGAAGTGAGGACAATCACCTGCATCTGCCATTACAAACACTCCTTTAGAGGTACAGACTGAGCACACAGCAGAGCATAACACACATATTGTACCTGAGAGTCGCTCATGTGCTCCACTTGTGTACCTAGCACAGACAGCATCTATTATTTATTTGTTTTTGTTAACCAGGAATGTCTGCAGGACAAATAGGCCCATTTTCAGTGGATGCCTGAGAATAAACATTCCAGAAAGAGTACAATTATAGCATTAAATGCATATGTGTTAGCTTCTTTATTTTATTTGTAGCATAGCATGCAGATTTAGTTAACAAGTTAGATTTATACAGACAGAATTATATACAGGTAGAGGTTTACATATATATTTACAGGATAATATTTAGATGAATTACACATATTTATGAATATAACATCTAAGATGCTGGTGTTGAGAATTTGAAAAAAGACATTTTGGTATGGAATGAAACTACATAAGTGCAGACAAAAGAAAACAGATGTATTCAGAGATATGAATCATGACTTGAAAAGGGTACAGCATATAAATTATGTAGAATCTAAGAGAGAGACTCTAGGTAGGGTAATGGCAGACAGAAAAGGTAGGGAAAAAAGATGAGGCTCTTATAAGATGTTTAAGGAAGTATTTCACTTCTGATTATATCAGATTAGGTTATGCAGCATGAACAGAGCCAGGCTTTACACAGGTGCTGTTTAAAATGGGTTTTTGAAACAAAGTATTTTATGTAACAATTTGAGAGAGAGAGGGAAAGAATTCCATACTTTAGGATAATGAGTCTTCTGACTTATTGTTGGATATAGTTGTCATTAGAAAGGATTTATTAATAGAGCGTATGTCTCTTGCAGTAGTAATATTGCAGGAGTATTGCACTGCAGGGCATTTTTCTGGGTTATATATCTGTTTGTGGGCTGCAATTAATTGTGTCTAGTTAAGCACTGGGATAGCTCTAGCCACTTTAGCTCTTTTAGGACTTCACAGTGATAGATTTTGTATGGGGATTTAGCCCCGAATTTTGCTACTTTGTCACATTATGTGTTTAATTTAGTTATGTCAATTTTGATCAGTATTGTCCAAATAGATGATGCCTATAGGCAATTTCACACATCCTTCTCTAACATAGATGACAAGCAGGCAGGGTATTTCACTAAAATGCTTTAATACATAGAAACACATCAGGATGGATAGCAGCATCATAAAATATAAATGAGCTGATTAACAGACAAACCTTACATACATACGTGCTTACATCTCAACAGCTAGCTACAAAATGCAGTTGCGCTCGCATGTGCTCAGTATTTATACACGTGTGCAAGCCCTTGGATAGCTTCTTAAAGGTACATACACATACATTGATCTACATCCTGCCTCTTAAAAAGATTGCCCTTTGTAAAAACAATATTAGAGTTAGACATGTATAACTATAGACATTAGAAACAAAACACAATGTTCATTTCCAAGTTGCCTTGTATCTGTTACAGGGTTTAGAGATGCGACCATATCTCATAACATAACAATCTGGACTAAATTTAGCAACAGGTACAGTCTTCAGTGAACAACTCATTTCAAGAACTTCTGGATTCTTCACAGGAATGGGAATGTCCTCTGGAACTTCTTCAGGAATTGGAGCACCAGACAACTCACTGTGAAATAGAGAGTCTTTCTCACAGGCTATGTGCTGTTGTAAAGGCTCAGACACTGGCCTCAAATCTTTCTGATTCTCCTCAGATCTCATAAGAAAACACAGCAACAAACAAAAAATGTAGCACCGCTTCAAGGCAAGCACAACTCTCAGGTGAAAAAATGCTAAAGTCCTTTATTCATTCTGGTACCTCGGCCTTTCGTCTTCAAGGAATACAAATACATGAAACCACCCCCATTTTATAGTCATCCACAGTGTAATTAAAACCATTTAACACCATAATCAAAACCAGTGTTATCTTACATTGTTAAAGGCATATAACATCTTTCCATATTATTGCATTTATATAAACATACCATTTTAACAAATTTCATTCAAACATCATAGCTTATTTTTTATATATGAAAACTTTATATTATATATACATGTCAATATATAAATATATAATATATATAAATATACAAAAAACAGAAATTTTCTATGAAATCAATACTTTCTAAATTCATGCCCCGAGGTTGAAGTGTTCTAAAATTGATAATCAATTTACTTTCCAATTTGATTAATTAATTTCTAACGTTCCCTCCATTAGACATAAGGGGATGTGCCAGTAAACTAAAGAATAGATCTCTACTACTTCCCTTATGAACTGACATAAAGTGCTCTGCTACTGGACTTAAAAGATTTATTTTCCTAATGTCCCCCAGGTGCTCCAAAATCCTTACTTTGACTTTCCTTTTCGTTTGACCTATGTACCATTTTACCCTCTCACAGCCACAACCTAAAATGTAAACAACACCCTGTGAGTTACAGTTAAAAGTTTCCCTGGCCTTATAAAGTTTACCATTGATTTTAAACCCATCGAGATTCTTTACCCTATTACAGACATTACAATTCCCACATGCTCACATGCCTACTCTACCTGCATTCATAGTTCTTACACCATTTCCACTTAATATTTCTTTCAGATTCCCAAATATTCCATATGAACAGGTTACATGTTCAGGAAAAAGATATCCTACACTAGGATCCTCTCTTGCCATATACCAAAATTTTCTAATGATTTGTTACACTCTACATGAGAAGGGGGAACATTTTGTTACAAAAATATTTTATTTTCTCCACGTAACTCCTGAGCTCCATTCTTATTTAATTTCTAATAACCTTTTCCTATTTTACCTATTTGCCATCCTCTTTTTACCCCTAAATCAGTTTCCTCTGCCTCCTGTAATATACTATCAGGATAGCCCTAGACTTTAATCTTTCAGCGGCCTCTTCTATAGATGCTTTTTCAAGCTCTCTTCAGATGTATTAAAATAAATTATTTTTAATTCTCCTAAGGGTAAAGCCTTGATTAAATGAGGGGGATGCATGCTATTAGCATGTAGAAAATTGCTGACAGCAGTGGGTTTTCTGTAAAGTTTAAAGTCTATTCTATTTTCTGCAATCACATACAGTTCCACATCCAAAAAGTAATACAAGTGGAACTAACTTCATAGGTAAACTTTAAACCATGTTCTGTGTTATTCAAATCCTCCATGAGTTCCAAAAATTTCTCCTGCTCACCTGTACAAACAAAAATCAAATCATCTATGAATCTGCCATAATAATTCACATTCTCAATAAAAAAACTTCTTTTGATAAACAAATTTATTCTCAACTCACTCATGTAAACTATTGCATATGAGGGGGCAAAAGCCACCCCTATTGCTGTACCATTTTTCTGAAGGAAAAATTGTTTCTCCCATCTAAAGTAGTTATGTGTCAGACAAAATTCCAACGATGCTAGTAGGAATGAAGAGCGGGGACCTCCCCACATCATTCTTCCCATCACTTCTAGGCCTTTACTAGTTTCAATGTTTGTATACAATGCTTTTACATCTACTATGGCCCAATAATGATTGCTTTGCCACCTGATCTCCTTTAATTTTTCACACAGGTCTCCTGTATTTTCTATACGAGAAGGCATTCTAGTTAAGTACGTCTTCAAATGAAAATCCAAGAATTTACCCATATTATCTAAGTATGAACCTACCATAGAAACTATGTTCCTGCTCAGGGGGGGGCTTCCAAGTTTTTATGTATCTTTGGTAAAGCATGCAATCTATATCAAAATACTTCATTCTTTGCCCTGAAATCTACTGCATTGACTGTTTCATGAAGCACTGACATGCCATCCACATAAAGAGTAGAGTTGCAGCTCTCTAAGTGATCAACTCGTTTCTTAAAATGTTGCCTTTTAATAAAAGAATGTGGGCCTTCATATTTACAAAACCTTTTGAAATGATTCCATTTAATGCATTTGTGGCATTGTTGACCAAAAGCTAAACATGTTTCCCTTTTAGATTCATGACTTCCATCACAGTTATGACAGTTGGCAATGAAACTAGGTTAGGGTCCATAATTTGAGTTTGCTGACTCACTCTTATACTTCACTGAGACTGTGGAAACTCTTGAATTTTCTGGAAAGTTCTGGGGTTTACCAATGAGTGCTGCATGGGCTACAGTTGCTGCAATGTGCTTGAGCTTGTTTCTTTTAACTACATGCTGCATACTATCAACATGAGCTTTATCACTGTGCCTTCTAGAGCTGTTTTCATTTGGTAAGCATATTTGTGTTCTTTTGTGTGAGCTCATATATCTGACACATCTCATTGGCCTTATTCAAAGGTGAATTACTGTCATGAAGCAAAATCTTTCTCACAGCATTATCTTTAATTCAACACACAACTCTGTCCCTTATCAACTCATCCCTTAAATCACCAAATCTGCATGTTTTAGCTTTGTTCCTCGGGTCAGTTATGTATGCTGCAAAAGTTTTGCAAGGCTTTTGATCCCTTGTATAAAATAAGTATATTTCCATTGTAACATTTGTCTGGGGGTTACACATTTCTCTAAATTTACATTTTAAGCACTCAGGGTCCTCCCTTGACTCAGCTGGTACAACAATATGATGGTTTTCCCCTCTCCGGTATAGATAGCAGGTGCATACAGAAATGAGCATGCCCTTTCTATGGCTTCTGACACAGCTAAATTAAGTAGAATAGATGCCTTTGTACAGTCATCTTTAGCAGAAAATGCAGCCTGTATGAAAATGTCATACTCTTGCTCAAACAATCTCCAGTTCTCAGCAATATTAATGTCAAACACAAGTGCACTGGGTTTTTGAAATCCATCTGCCATCCCCACAACGTATACACAACAACACTGAAATTAGGGCCCTTGTAATTATGTATACACAAACTGTTCTGTGAGCTTGTAATAATATTCAAATGTACAATAAACTCTTCGAAATACTGTACTTTGCGAAATATGCTCTGTAATGGCTGTATTCTGCAAAATAACTTTACTGTAACACTGCACAAACATGTGAACACTTTATACACTTCTGCTAACTCAGATATCTTTGATTAATAAGAAAATATGAATTCGCTAGTCATGTATTGAAAAATGTGGTTGTTTCCCTTTATTGTATTTGTTTTATGCAATTCGGACTCTATTTCAAACATTTTCCATTGAATATTTTTATCAATATTGCACATATTGATTTATGTGGAAATCATTTAGAATGTTCTTTATGCTTTGTTTCATATTTTGCGAATAAGAAATAGTGCTGAGCAAGTTTTGGTATCTAAAATTCACTTCTGACCTGTTTTGTGAAGTATACACATTGTAGCGATGATTCACTCTTGTATATTCCACTAGTTCCATGCAAGTGCCTTAAGTCATTTCAGCCATGCCGCCTCTAATACCATGTCCTTTAGACAAGCCTCTTCTGACACCATGTCCTTTTTATACCTCCCACTTCTGACACTATGTTGCTCATTCCTCCCTAATATAGATGACAAGCAGGTAAGGTATTTCATTTAAATGCTTTAATACATAGAAACACATCAGGATGGATAGCAGCATCATAAAATATAAACAAACTGATTAACAGACAGACCTTATATACATATATGCTTACATCTCAACAGCTAGCTACAAAATGGCAGTCAGGCCCGCACATGCTAAGTATTTATACATGTGTGCAAGCCCTTGGATAGCTTCTTAAAGTTACATACACACACATTGATCTACAGGAGAGATGGAAGTAAGTGTTTTATTAATAAATATTCTAGAAGTGTTTGTAAGATTCTGCTTGACCCTTTATAGAGATGCAAGTTTTATGTGCTTATGCAATAGCTTGGAGTAGGTCAGTTTTAGATTGTTGTCAATTAAAAAACCTAGTAGTTTGGTTTGCATGACAGTTTCAGTTTTGATACTACTGGTTGAGAAAATATGGACATCAGATTTTTGATCAGTGTACAACTTGGGCATGAATAGCATGAATTTGGTTTTAGTTGGTTTTAGAAATAAGCTGGCATTATGTAGTCAGGATTCTACAGCTGAGAGATTTCCTGTAGTGCTGGGAGAGTAGGGACAGAGTGTATTAGAGTAGAATCATCTGCATATTGTACAATAGTAACTACTTTGGCTATCGTGTGCAGTTATCTTGTGAATGCATTAAATAACAATGGGTCCATGATTGATACTGGTGAGACTCCCAACAGAAACTTGTAGGTAAGGTGAAAATTCCAGATGTCATTTAACAGCTTGCTGTCAGTTAGATAGGTACCTGTGGAACCAAAAAAGTGGTGACTGACTGAGACCAAGAGAAGAGAGCTCGATAATGAGGTTTTGATGTAAGATGGTGTTATAGGCTTTGGATATAATAGTGAATAGAGATAAGACTAAGTTACTTTTATTTCTATATTGATGAATATTGTTGGTAAAGCTAAGGAGGGTGGTTATTTGACTGTGGCAGAGGAGAAAACTGTGCTGAGTTTTACACAGAAGATTGTTATTAGTAAGGTGGTTAAAGAGCAGGTTATAGATACATTTGTACAGGATATTTAATAGTGATGACAGACTAGCAATGGGTCTGTAATTTAAAAAAAATCAATTGAACTACGTTCTTTATGTAGTGGAATAATATGTTTTCCAGATGGCAGCTACATAGTTTTCAGTTATCATCAAATAGTTAATTAGTATGTAGGTGGGGAAGGTCAGGGGATCTGCTTTAAGTTTTAAATAGTCAGCTGACAGATTGTCAGTAGCTAAGGTTGTTGCCTTTAGTTTAAGTACATTTTTTAATAGTTAATGTTTGAACAGTTTGGAATGTAATACTCACTCTGTTATTGTTTATTGAGGCTGAAATATGAAGGAGGGTGTTTGGATTGTCTTTGATTTAGTAGAGAATATTGTTTATAAAGTAATTACAGAGATGTAAGGCATCAATGAAGCTGGCTTTGTTGAATTTAGTCGAATTACATACTTGGTTCTATATTACTGTTTTTTAAGTTAAGTTGTCTAAGTATATATGTTGAGAGATGATCAATAACATAGTCGTTTAAGTAACAAGCAGAGTTTAATCTAATTAGTAAGAATCTACTCCAATAAAGATTTTTTGACTGTTCCTGTGGCACAGTTGATTACTTGGGAGAAAACAAATACATTTAATGAGTTTTAAGAGGTCACCGTGTTACAAGATTGCCAATCAATATTTGTGACATTCATAATGATGGCTTCTTGGTGTATATTCAGAGGTAAAAAGTGCAAAATGTTCTCATCAGTGTTTATGTTGTTAATTTTGCAAATGTGACAGAGGACAGCAGTGTTAATATAGGTGGAAAGGTCATGGGTGGTGTCTGTGGTAATGATGTTCATGGCTAGGTTGTTGCAAGATTTTACAGATTATTTCTTCCAGTGATGGAGTAGAGTTTAAATGGGTGGAAGCCTGGCTGGGTACACCATGTGGCCCTGCAATCAGAACTAGAGGCATCTTGTGCAGGGGATGGCATAACACAGTAGATATGAATGTGGGATATTGCCTTGGCCTCATTGTGGTGGTTCAGCAGAATGACAGTTTGAGTCCTACATTTGGGCATCAGTAACTGCAGCTTGAAGTATGACTATTGCAGAGTATATGGACATTGAACTGTGGGATCCTGAAAGGCTTGTTAGGAGGTGTGTATCCACAAGGGATCTAGACTTGTATCAGTTACATCAATTAAAGCAGCCACAAACAGGTATGCAGGCAATGGTGGTGCTGCAGCAACAATGTCCACAGCCATGACAGCACCTATAACCAGGAAGGAGGTCACAGTGGAACTGGAAGAGTGCCAGCCACATCCAGAAGAGCATTAATGGAAAGGAGTGGAGGCAGCTATGGACAGAATACCTATCTTGTGAACAATGTGGATCATCTGTTTTAGCCTGCTGTACAATCATGCATTGTGCATCCATCACATAGCACAACCATGGAAATGTATTCCCCACAGAGGAGCATCGATGCACTAATGGATGTTAAGTGGACCACCACTACCACCATCAGCAGACATGCATTGGCACTCTGCATGTAATGCTGAATATCCTGCTCCCTAAAATCCATGAAAATCTTCATCTAGGCCAATCAGCACACAATGGTCAGCATTGAGGGCTATAATAAAGTTAATAGTATATGACCAGTTACACCACTTTTTTGTTGTTCAAAATGCAGCACACTAAGCAGCTTTGACATGTTCTGATTACTCTCTGTCTAGGCATGGATCACATACTTGTACATGCACTGATTGAGGCTAAAGGCAATACACTGGTCAGAGAATGTTCTTGAGTGATGGTAGTGATGGTCACCAATTCACCTATCCCCAGTATTCTGTGTGCACAACTTAGACGTGATGCAACTATCTTATTCTGCTTGTGTTGATGCTAAGTGTGTATCAGAGATAGGGTTAACATGGACAGGATGACCTACACTGAGCACAGGTGATGTCAGAAATTTTTCTTGGGCCTCCTCATTCTTTACAGCTATGGGTAATTGGACTGTGCCCTCCACTGTTAGTTTTCTTGACTGCACCACTGTGTCCTTAGACTGTGTTGCCATCAGGTATGTGCCAACCTCTTGCGCTGAGTTTATTCCCCATGGAACTTTTTATTACATACAGTTGATCTACCAGTATAATGCCAGTGCATATTTATGACTCCCACCACCATGTGGCACATAAGCTGCTACATGCCAACAGTATGCTATACATAGTCTATGTGAAATTATGGACATTGTGGTGCAACTTGTCTCTGTTATAACACTGATGTCCCCACTGGACATAAACGTGGATGAGCATATCTAAGTAAACCATTCAGGAGTGGTATGTGCCACAACTCATGCTTGACTCATCAGGAAGCTGGAAAGGTTTATTACCTTGCTGTATTTACTGTATTACTGAAATAAAAGTGCGTCATAGCACTAAACAACTGCATTTTATCATTTTACCATTTAACTATTTCTTAGTTGCTCATTTCCTTTGTAAATGCTTTCACCTTCAGTCACTTTACTACTGTACTATGTTGTACTACTTATACCTGCAATTGTATTGCTGTGTTATTATCTGTTCTATATCGTGTGTCCCATTGCTATTGTTTTGACTCTGTTTTGATAAGTTGTACCACATATCAGTGACCATTTGTATTTGTGGCATTTCTCTAAATTTTTTTCATGTTTTGTATTATTACAGTTATTATTATGTTACTATATTTTTAATCTGCACTGACCAATGGACCACCTTCTGGGTCCCCCTGCAATTGCCAGACCTACCTCTCTGCAGGGTGATGAGGTCACCAAATGCAAATTTAGGCAGACTGTGAGGACTGAAGTGGTCCTATGGCTAGATGTTTGCAGGTCTCTTTTGCACCCTTAAGCACCTTCTTATGTGGCTAGTACAGTTACATAGCTGGTTGATTTCCAACCACTAGACAACTTTCAGAAGCAGAGCCCACCCATTATGTCATCAATGGTGACTGATATCTGGCTGGATTTCCCTCTGGGTCAGCATGGCAGGTCATCCTCACTCCCCCTTCCCAATTATGATTTTCACTGTCTTTTTTATGTTATTTTCTGCCAAACTGTTTGCTTTCCAGTCCACCCCATTTCCAATCTCCATCATCTATCAGTCTGCATCTCTTTGCACACTTTTTTGTGTCACTACCTCCCTGTGAATCTTTGACTGCATAATGCATTATATGCCTGTGTGTCTACCCCTGTTGCCATCCTTATGCCTGCATTCCTACCATACATTCAGCATGTTACCTTCTCCTCTACTAATATACAAAATGAGAAAAGGTCACCGTACACACCAAAAATATAGCCTTCTTCCTTACTTTTAGACCGCTGTAACCATCATTTTTTTTGTGCTTGCTTTTCCCACATTCTGATTATCCTCTCATATTACTTTTCTTATTTATATAATAAAATCAATTGACACTTTGTTGCACAAACACATGAATGGGCTTCTAGTTTTGCTTGTATTGCAGCTATGAGGTGCATAGTGTCAGGCATGCCAATGTCTTGCAGTCATGTAATCATTCATAGTGTGGTCCACACTGTTATACAATGGCTGCCATTTTTTAGAATGTGAGGCATTAGTAAGCAATATTATTGTCATGCTGTGTCAGCACGTATGCATACCTAATATCCATGGAGCCACTTTGCTCCATCTTTAATGTGCTCTTTACCACATTGAGTTTGCATTGTGATTCTTTCTAAATATCACATACATACATTTGAGATAGAGTGGAATTATATCCAAGGCTGTTCCTTGCCTTATCCTCCTTGTTGCTTTCCAAGAAAGGTTCTGACTATTCAAGTCCTGGTATGAGATAAAGCAGGTATTGAAAAATGGATGGATAGATTGTTATGACCAATATTGTTCAATGATTAATAATGGGAATGTTTTGGGGGATGAAATGTTAAGTTTCAAATGAAGGGAGAGATATTTCTGGTTTTAAGTAGTTTTGGAAAAAGAATCCAGATAAATCTATTATTAAAAAAACTGCTAATCAATGAAAATGTAAGAAAGACAAACAATTTTCATTCAAGCAGCATTTGTAACAGGGTTTAATGCAAATATATGTAAGAATGATCATTTTCTGAGTAACAGAAATATTAATGTTTGAGGCAATTCATTATGTAGAAGATAAAAGGGTCATTTTACTATGTTAACAAACAAAGTTAGTTCTTCAAAATTCATTTTAATAAACATTTGAGGTCACTAAAATGCTGAGAGAGAAAACAATTCATGATATAATAAGTAACACATTGGTTGAGAAATTGGCCTACTGTACAGTAGCATGGAAATTAAATATAGTCACTCATCAAAATGTGACAGAAGTAATAGAAATTCCATCCACTTTAAAGAAAGTAAACCAATTACTACTGAGGTTAATCAGAAACACACATTTTCAAGACATTTAGAGAATTAATTTCCCTGATATTAGGAAGTGCACATTGTTCTGTTAATGTCAGCTGTCAGGTTCTTGAATATTTATGTATTCGTTTATTTTTGTTCAATGGATTAGTCATATACAAGCAAGCATGCTTATAAAAACACACATGTATAGGGAAAACTAAATGGAAATGAAACATTTATAGATATATTTACTGAAGACTGGTAGTTTTTTTGTATTAGTGATCAACAAGTGGCAGACAAATTAAATGTCATGCTAACAATAAGATGCACTCAGTACTACGTCACCCATGGCACACAAGACATTTGCTCTGATTAAAACAATTCTTGTCTGCCCGAGTGAGGTAGAAGTCTTTCAGTACAGACAGACAGACAGACAGACTGAAGGATCTTCATCTGTCAAAAACTAAGCAGGTGGTTTTCTACAGAGGGAGCCAAATTTACAACTTTTCAGTTTTGCAGTCAGACCAAGCTACTGGACTTACCACTGTGTGACAGAACCAAGTTTGTTTATTTGATACAGCAAATATTTTCCTAGGTCTGAATTATGCCTCCTTACAGGAGGTAATAAACCCTCTGTTTACTTCCAAGGATGATACTCTTCATCTGTGCTCCACAATCACAATACTTGAAACTCTGTCAAACCAAATGAATGAAATACAAATAAAAAGAAGGCTTACATACATATGTGGAAGCAGGTTCAATATCCCATAAAATCATTGTAATTTGACTAAGTTCTCATGAGATCTACTGCATCAAATGTCCAAATACAGCCTTAGAAACATGGTGACCTAAATGCTTCTGTTGATGGGATGGTTTATTATCAAAATAGTGATGTTGAGATGTTTGCAGATGAAAATCCAAAACACAGATGTTTGAATGTTTATCTGCTTGAACATCTCAATGTCTGAATGTTTATATTAGTGAATGCACTGTGCATTCACTAATATAAATTCAAAGAAATGCACAGAGATCGCGGTACAGTGTGGTTTGGGAAATTCATCCCTTACCTCACTGTAGTACGGGGATGTTTTGTCACAACACCATTCCACCTGGAAGGTTCTAGTTTCTAAATGGATCCTGAAATTTTCAGCACAGACTTAACAGATGAAATACTTTTCTAGCTGATTTACCAGTGTTACAGGCTTTGACATATGCATATTTTTTAAAACCATTACATTTATTGCAAAAAGTACCTAAATTCAAATAAAAATGTGGGCATCTCTAGAAAAGATCACAGTAGATATGGTATATGACACATGTGGAAGGTAAACAACTTGGACGAGGAAGGGTGTTTGAAATTGGAAGCACATGAGCCCCAAATGGAAACAGTGGTCACCACTGCATCTTCAGGGCCCCAAAGGTGGCTGTGCTTGGGGCTGAGCAAGAGAGGCAGGCTGACCCTCTAATTGCACCAAGTGGCCCTCAAGCCGGTGTACCAGATGTCCCAATTCTCTGCGGAGCTCGCTACACACAGAACCTGGACCTGGCTTCAGGTGACAGGATCCTGTCCATGCCTACTCCCAGGGGGGATGACTCCCATCCCCTGAGGTGGTTCTACCCAAAGGTGGTGCAGGACCAGTGGATGAGGAGGTCCCAGGGTGGGTCCCAGGTGTGCTGAGGCCTGGTGCCATGGCCAGATGATGTGGGAGAGGTGGGTCTGCTAGGAATTGCCTTCCCAAACATGCTATGGTTTTGCAATTTTAGAACATATTTGGGATAGTAATAGTCAACACAATCCAGGATTAGTTATAACAGCATGCATAGATATTCTCATTAACCCAAAACACCAGATTTGGAACAGTTACATAGCAAACAGAACACATGCATATATGGAACCACAGTGGCCATTACAATGGCATGCAGATTACACAGATGGCAACAGGGCACCAATGATAGTGTTTCAACATGGAACATGAATAGAAACACATTTCAATATTTGTTGAACAATAGGACCTATGTCTCAACAGTAGGTTTGGTGTAAACATACACACTGATTTGTGTGTTTAGATTATTGTTGCAGATATGGTTGGGGGGGGAGAGAGATGTCAATTAACAACTTTTATATCCTTGCAGTATGAGGTCCTCTGACCTTTTATCCCTGTTTATGTCTTCCAATGTCCCAAGAATGGCTCCCTGCATATGCACCCCAGGAAAATTATTTCATTATAAATGTCATCATACTACATCATGACACCCTATTTGGCCACAATACCCATGATCTGCAGGACAGTACCACCCTGTGGAACAAGCTCATCCACAGGGTAAATTATGTCGGCCTGCATGACTGCAGTTATAAGCAGGTGCATCATCGGTGCACCGATCTGATCCACCATGTCCATCAGCATGCTGCTGCAGTTAGAAGGTACCAACTTGCTACAGGTAGGGGTCATGCCATCCAGCCCCCACTGACACATGCTGAGGAGCTCCTCGCCAGCCTTGGGGAACCTGCCTGCCAGACAAGTCAGCAACCTGAAGATAGCATTGTGGAGGTGGGTGCCATCCACACAATGGACAAGGAGCATGCAGGTAAGGCCACAGGGCACATTAGTAGACCACTGTTGCTTATCCATCTTCATCTGTAAAGTATCTGCATGCATATGTCAGATAACATAGTCTATTGCTGCAGTGTAGTAATGAACAGATGTGCATAATCTCTAGTATTGTGGGTTTGTACTGTTGATGTACTGAAATGCTGCTCCCATGTTGTACCAATGCCACAGGTGTGGCTACTGATATTATGTCTCTCACACAACTATGTAGGTCCCTCTGGTATACAACTGGGGCAGCAGCCTGTAGCTGGTGAGTATGGAGTTGTTTCGTTCAGGTTTGCCAACACACCAGCCATGTTATGGTCATGGTATTTGCAATGGGCACATTTAACACACCTACCCATAATGCATGCTGTACATGTTCACTTATTGTTGGTGTTAACTGCACAGCATCACAGTGGTCACCATGGTGGCATATCTGAAAGGTATGTAAGAGTCCTGCAGTGTAACTAACAACCTGTCAGTGCAAGATGTGTGGACAGAGATGAATATAATAGTGGGACAAATACCCTACAGTAGGGACATGTCTGAAACATTACCCTTATACATTGGCTACACTACTATTACAATGGCAACTGTTCTTGATCTAAACAACGGCAAATCACAATACCAAATTCCACACCTTTTACAACTTGTAATCTGATCCTAACATGAGCAATGAATGTGTAATATGGAATCCTATGTTAGGACAACAAATATGGGGAATACATACCTTAACAAACACTGGAAGCATATGCGTGCACACACTCTAAATAACATATTGTAGAAACAGCTTTTGAGGTACTGACAAAATTCACTCTTCTTGAGTACACACCTCCCATCAAGTACAGGGCCTCAGTATCACACTAAGCAATGGTCTGCTGTCCAAGAAGTATGTCCATGACATTTGCCCACTCACCTGCAACAGAGACAGATGTGGCTTGCACACATCTTACAAACCATGGAATGGATCCCATATCCGAAAGGTAGCACTCAGGAGTGGAAGAAGTAGCCTTACCTCACCATTTCATATAACATGGCAAACATTGCAGACAGTCATGTATTTATTTTATTTATTTATTTATTTATTTATTTTATTCTACATTTGTTAACCGGGAAAGTCTGACTGGACACATATCCATTTTTAGTGGAGGCCCGGGGAGAAAGGTCCCAATAGCACGTCATAAAGAAATTACACAAGAATATCATACAGAGATATAGGTTTCATAGAAACAAGTTATGTATAGATTAACAATTCCTTTAGTAAAGTCAGCATACAGCATTCTAGTAGTAGGCTTTATATAGAATATAAAACATAAACACACAAGAAAAACATTTTTTTTTCTTTTTCTTTCTAAATTATGAGTTGTGCATATGAAGTACGGGACAACATCAATGTAGAAAATTAACATATGCCCATCCAAGACAGATGACAACACATGTTGCAAACTGGTCATGGAGGCTGCCCAGAAAGATGCAGCAACACTAAGGGACATGCCGGAATGTCTAGCAAGTACTGCCTGTGCAGTACCTGTGTCAGCAATCACCTGGAATCTGCATACGTGTGGCCTATGGGTTAGGGTAATCAGATGGAAGAGTTGTTCCACAGGAAACATCATCCAGGGCTCTCTACAGGTAGCATATGCATAACATCAAGTTTCCCAAAGGCATGTGTTGCAATGTGTAATGGTGTCATGAGACCAAAGCTGAAACCTACAGACAGTATTAATAAAGATACATGTGGTGCAGAAGCAACACCTCACTCCACCTCAAGCCCACCATTCCCATTTTTCCTTGCTGGTGCCTCTAGGTTTGCTGTTCATTAGCAGGAATGAGGCTGGTAGACATGCTGCTCTGAATTTGGAACACTGCAAAATAGCACTCATGTGTTGCCCATAGTTGTCAAGCATCTGCAATAAGGCTGAGGATGGGCAGGGGTGTCATCCTGAAACACAACAGTGAACTGAAGCATATATCCAAAGTTCGCTAAGAATGGCTGTATCTAAACACAGTCAAAGTCATGAATTGTGCCAGACATAACCCTGACTCCACAGCAATAGTGAAGGCATTGTGTGACCTTCAAGGCCTGTGCACATGAGCTGAACTTGCAATCTGGCATAGTTAGGGGGCATTTGTAGGGCAGAGTGACCAAATAACTGCAAGTGAAAATAGGCCATGTTAGTATACCCCTTCCAGGAATAGTGACTGCTGTAGTTCACTTAGGTGCTGCAACAAACCATTGTGTTAAGGGTGTGCACACTTATGTAACCCACATACTGTATGCATCTCATTCAGCATCTGCATGACTAACACATTTGTTTGACACTGCATTTGATTACACAGGACATATGTCACATATCAGGTGTGTGTAATGTTAACATATGTAGTATTGTGGCCCCATTGCATATCATGGAAGATGGCTTTCATGTCAACAAGGGTGTGTACACTCCTCATATCCACATTAAGCTTTGAAGGTTATCAGTGTAATTGGACTTTATTGCTCATACATGCACTGCTGATGACGAGATCTGCAGATCAGAGGTCAGGGGTTAACTATTGACATCAGCCCTCATATCATCCCAGTATGTGTCAGACAAACACATAGGGACTGTGAGGAACAGAGAAAACATAACTGCCACACATATACAAATTCAGCAATGGAGTGTACACTCGTGAGGTATGGTGCACAGCACATGCCAGGGTGCTGTAAAGGTGCACAGCAATACTGTGTACATGGGTGCAGTGTGTTCCAGGGGAAGGGGCATCACCTACTAACACAACTCATGCATTGCAGAGATGTATAATGTTGGTAACAAGGATTGAGTATAACTGCAGTGCATGCTGTTGAGTGCCATATGTCATGCATGTTGACTGTTGGGTAATGAGAGATTTGTGTAATATCTTTGTGCCACCTCACCTGTAAGTGTGTGTGTGTGTGTGTGTGTGTGTGTGTGTGTGTGTGTGTGTGTGTGTGTGTGTGTGTGTGTGTGTGTGTAGAACAAGGTAAGCAATAATGTACATGTCTTAAATTACATTTTTTGTTTTCCCCTCACAGGTGGAGAGGTTGGTCAGGGTACCTCCTGCAGGCAAACTGATGTTAGTGTCCATACAGATTCTGACAATGATGATAGGTATGGTGAGGCACAGGCAGGGTTTTCAGGGGCTGAAGCTGTGCCTTCGGTTGACATCCCACTTTTATCCACCACATCCCTGCGCACAGTCACAATGCCCATACATACCCCATCACCAGTGGCCATTGATGAGGGACAGTTGGCGAGTGGTGGCATGGGACAGGACAGTGTGGGGACTATGTCAAGTGTGTCTGTACACAGCAGCCATAGCTGGATGACCGGTGAGGTACCACACAGGCAGATGTACAGAGGTGCTCATAGGAGAGCTGTTGGCCATCATACCCAAAGCAGAAGTGCCACAGTAGGTGTCATCAGATGCATTTTTTCAGCCAGACAGAGTCTGAGGCTCCAGAGGGCTATTCATTCTACTGTACTTGACAACATCTGTGGTCTTGAAGGTGCCCATCGTTATTTTGCAGAGGTCCTGGATTGAAGGTTGGGTGAGATGGTGGGAATCCTCGACTGTGTGGTGTCTGTGTTTGAGCATGTGGAGGGAGTAGGGCGTCAGCCATGTGGACATAGGTCAGCAACACCAACAAGTGGAAGTCTATGTGGATGTGTAACAAGTGACAGCCGTTCCAGTAGTGACTATACCAGCACCAGGACTGTAGGGGGGTGCTGTCCACACCACAACACAGCAGGCCATGTGCACGTGGTCCTGGCCAGTTCCAGCAAACAATTGTCATCATCAGGGGAGAGTAACATATCTGGGCTACTACCTGGTAGTGCCCATGGAACCCCTGGCAGGCACAGTTCCTGTGTCCATGGCTGGACACGGTGAACTGTACACCCTGACATGTATGATCTGCAGCTGTCCAACAAACCCCTGTATAGGGCAGACACATGGCAGAACTGTGTGCATACATATGCACACACATCACTAGCACAGCTAGGTCACCTCCATACCTACACACACCATATCCGCACAGCCCAATTGATAAAGAACCCCGTAACACACACACACACACATGATGTCAACTAATAGGCACAGCCTAGGTCTCTGGCAACCCACAACACACACTGTGCATATGATGAAACCTGTGCCACATCACTGTCATCCATACCATTGATGCAGGGACATGCTAATATGGTTCTGATGCACAGGGTGAATCTACTAAGGTTTAGCAATGTAATGCTGTTTAACATGTTTTAAGCTGGAACGTTTAATGCTTACATGTCAGGGTGTGTAGCTGTCCAGCCATGATACATTATAGCTGTTATTAACACTGACTGTGGTTTCCATAATGTATTCAGTTTGTGTTATAGGTGTCTATGTGTCAGCAGGATGTTGGTCTACTGTCCTCTCTCACAAGGGGTGTAGCACTGTGGTGACAAATTGACTGTGTCATATCCTGGGTGCAGCTGAACACAAGTAACAGGTCTGTATAACAGTTACTGCATGTGCCACATGGCTGATAGGTCTGAGGGGTGTATACAGGTGATTGCATGGTGGCTGATCTCAGCAGCTCTTCTACAGTGGACAAAGTGTGTACTGTGGCACACACACACACACCAGATGTTTGTGAATAACACACACACACACACACACACACACACACACACACACACACACACACACACACACACAGGCTTTTGTGTTGATGCAATACACAGAAAATACTGTACACATGGATGTACTTAATTTTGCAGTGAACTCATTTTGGCCTATGTAATTCCACCAAGACCAAATAGGCAAAACATCATATCAGTGAATAATCAGTCTGCCAGTTTAATGTAATTGACAATGGCACTATCAGGATATATGTTTTCTTCCCAAATGTAGTACAATCCTGGAGTTGGTAAACATAGGTGTGCTAGTGTGGGTGGCACAGCCCCCAGCTTTGAAGGGTGGGGTGGCGTAGAACCACTCATAGTGTGATTAACAACTACTTAACCTGTTAACATAAACTGTACAGTATAACAGCAGACTAAGCAGGTGATACACATAATAACTCCAATGTGGGTGACTGGCTCACAGCAACCACACCCAACTATATATACCAACTCCATTATCACTGTACAGTGGGGAAAAGGGCATTTACACACCTACTACTAGTTCTGATGGAATTAATTTGAACAAGATGATTCCTTTGAAATGTTACCTTTTTCCAGTTAGTTCTCAGACAAATGATCTCCTGAGACATGTATTTTCTGCCAACTGAAGTAGATCCCTTCACATACTACCACACTTACTTGGCAACACTGAGAGTAGAACCCCTACCTAGGTACTTATTACTACTAATTTGTTTTGCCTTAATTGCACACACCACATAGCTTTTAGGATGAGGTGTGTCCCAAGTTTCTTGTTAAGTGAAGAACATCACCAGGCCTTGTACAGTATAGTAATGGTGGATGTACTGGGTGTTAATGAACAATACATAGTATGACATACTGTCATATCCACATTGACAAACACATAACAGTCATAGACACATCTGACAGACCTGAGTTTAGCAGTGCTAACTACCTTGTCAGTGAGTCCATTCAGTTACAGATAATTTGCACACAGCACATGCAACATTGGGCTGGGTAGTGTAATCAGTTACCTGTATGGTTGATGGTGACAGCAGTCCTCATACATTGGACCTTGTGACATGTACTGGGGGTACCATGGTGTAAAGATATATACCCAGCACCCACACCCCACTTTGGATAGTGTACTCACTGAAACCCATGATAATGCTCTGACATACCCCCAATCACACATTGACCAGGACTGCAATCCAACCCCTTGTTTATCTAATTAGTGCTACTACAGGGATATGCATTTATTGCACATGCCACAGGGATAGTAGGGTGAGGGTTTGACATGGCTGTCCTAATGTCAGTAACATCACTATCTCTTATAATGTATGGCAAGGTTTATTGTATTTGGAGAATGTGGCCTCAGAATGCTGTCTCCTACAAATATATACACTCGCACACATACACACACTTGCCAGGACTCAGAGGGTAACCCACGCCTATCTGCCCATTTGTAGAACACTGTTATGCTGATACTGTAAGCTCCAAGTAGCCCATAGGGTGAAGAGTGTAACAAGGTACATTTAACATCAATTACATCAGCAGCAGCCATTTCTAAGTATGGCAATGGGAAGTGTAGTAGGTGAGAAGGCCCTCAGGGCATTGTCAACTACAAGTTTACAAACACACAGAAATTGATATTCTCAGTAATGCACACTGACACATTTGTTAGTACTGGGGTCCATAGGTGCAGGTGTTCCTATGTGTGTACCAGGCTAATGCCCATGGAGAGATGAGAAGAGTAGGGCATGTGGGTACACTGGTATCATGCCACCTGACATTTGTCAGCAGGCCATCTATCAACCGATGCCACTTGAGTGATCCCCAGGGTGACAGTTAAATTCAACATCCAATCTTCGGCTTTTCTCTTGCAGAGGACCAGTGAGGTGCTACAATTTACATTTATGCAACATATATTACATAGCATGGCCAGTGTCTGGGTTACAGACCTGTACCCAAGCATGTTTGTTTGACTGTGGTAGTCTGGTTGAGGTATCTATGGCATGTGGTGCATACAGGGTGGGGATTCCTAGCTGTGGCATTCATAACACAGCTGGGCAGACATGTCGGTGTCAGTCAATCATAGATTGCCTGTAACTAGCCAAGATGGATACCTGTCATCTGCATATCTGCACAGAGGACAGGCAGAAATCACCTAGCCAACAGGTTATGCATTAGGATGAATGTTTTGACAGATAGACATCTGACACTAATAGGTATGCCATTACTACATGACAGCAACCCTCAATGACATGTCCTAAGCACATAGTCTACATTTACTATCCACGTATCAGATCAATATCCAGTAGCAGATACTTAATAACATACAGCTCACACACCAAGAACACGATAGTCAGTACTCAGAGTCCAGCTTTGCATGCAGGGGCATATGGTTCCAATACTACAATCTGCAATCTACTCTTACTTAGAAAAGCAATGTTAAAAGTAGTAATGTAATGATACAATACATGCAGGTGTGACTGCATATAACCTGGGATACTACCCATGTATGAAACACATACAAAGAGAAAAGATTGTTGCACTATACATGTTAACTCAAGTGTCCCATACAGTATATTCACACCCATTGCTACTGTAATGACAGTACATAGAAGCATGTTATGTACATGGAATTAAGTACACTTATTAAAGATTTCATTACCCTGCTATTTTATCAGACTGGAATGTGATCACTGGTTACCAGGGCTGAGCTATGCTTAGCAGTTGTAAGCATTGCTTAAATGTAAATGCTAAGCATATTTGTGCACTGGTAAGTGAAGCTTAAACAGTGTAAGCGCTTATTCATTTAACTGTAGGTTAGCACCACTTATCATTGTGCAAACCTGCTTATAACTGCCTTAACCACTCTGTGTTCAGCAATCCTTGTTCTGCCTAGCAACACAATAAACAGCCCTTGCAGGTCTTGAACCCAGGACCCTATACACTATAGTCACAGCAGTTAACCACTAAGCCATCAGAGCTGTGAAGATGTCTGCTATTTTTTCAGACATTTCATTCAGTATACATACTGAACAGTAGTGAACAACTGCTTTGACTACTACAATTGTTTAGTACTTGTAAGTGAAAATAGTGTTGAATTAGTCATGTTTTTATATGTAAATATACACATATCAGATACATATGGTGGGATACATCCGGGAAGGTATATACAACACTCATGTTTACACATAAGATATATATATATATATATATATATATATATATATATATATATATATGGGTCTACTTTAAAGGCCCGAAAACGCTATTCACCGAGAGAAATTTCACCAACACGAAATGACCGACAGTTGCATTTCCCGAAAATCAAAATCCCCGACAACAAATCCACCGACAATGCAGCATAACCGACGCTAATAGTTTAACTCAAAATAACACAATATATATCCTCGTGCAACAACAAAATAAAAAGCAAACTCAAAAATTGAATATGTAGTAGTAGTGCACATAACAAAGATTCTCTTCAAAGTAATCGAAAACACTGTGATACATCTCACAAATAACGCCCCCGAAGTGTAAATTATCATTTAAAAAATGCACAACTGCATGTTGGAAATCAACTGTTAATATATCTCTTCAGTTATTTAGAAATAAATTTACTTTGCGCTTTAATTTCAAGTGCACTACATATAATGACATTAAATGAAACTCTTTATAATTTCAGTAGTCTTGCAATACTACGAACAAAGTCCACTCCTTCATAATGCTCTCTGTTACTAATAACAGTACGGAATTGTTCATGACGTTTCAGCAGTTTACGCTTTTTAGGAAATGGTGGAAAGCCAGATGACATGCGTACACGTAATTCATCAACCCTATTCTGCTCATGCGTTAGCGCCTGCATAAGTATATGTAAATCCACCTGCTTAACTCCTATTACACACTTTAATCTTCTATGCCAAGCTTCCACAGAATTCTGCGTACGGGGCAAATTTAAATCATTCAAATCTGACACATTCCAAAACAAAATTGGAAATAAAGGAGGAAATCTGACAGATGTTCTCATTCTAGTTGTGAACTTGCGTAACTTTCCATGAACATACCAGTCATTGAAGTACTTTAATAATTCACGTCCTTCTGCAGGAAAAGATAATTGTACCTCCTCAAACACACCTTTAACTTTCCGTAAAACGCTAATGCCACTAGTGATTTTACTTGCAATTGAAATGAAGCATTAGTATTGTACAATACTGTTAGACCTAAGGACTGAACTTTTCTCCACACGTTCTGTCCAAAATGGAATAAACACCCTTTACACTTAGCTCCATCAATGTTTAGTCTGACACTTTTTATAGCCGCTACTTCGAAGTCACAAAGCACAAACTGTACTTTACATTCCATACCATTACTATTTAATAACTCAAAAACACTGTGCCATAACATGTTATAACATTTCAATGATTTTTTATTCATCAGAGCGTATAGTAATGGAACTACTTTACTATAGTTTCCACAGTTGATAAATCCATGTATACTGTATAACTGCCGACAATCTACTTCTTTATTAAAGTATGTCCCATCCATCAACCATATCAGAAGCCACTAATATCACTTAAATTTGTTAGGGTTGTAAACACGTACACTATAGTATCGCTACTTTTGTCAATTGCATGTTTTGTAATAAAATTACCCGACTTTAAAGGATAATTTTCTATATTTATATTGTGCAGATTAACGTTAGCATCCCTGTTGACTACTTTCTCTTTCCTATGTACTCTACCAATGGTTTGTAGAAGTGACTTTCTACTTGGGATAGTCTGCACCGCTTCTAGAGACGTGGACATCATAGTGATATCCACTATTGAGCAAGAGTTATCTCTGCTGTATTTAGCTCTTAGTCTTACTTCACTGTTTAGTTGATACCGTTGTGACTCTGTAGGGTCTGCGGTATGATCATGGCATACAGATTTCACTAGTTGTTCCCCTTCTGCAACTAAAACAGTTACTGCTCTACCTTGCATTTTTATGCTTTTTTGCATCCCCAATATTGGCACCTCTGCTTCTTTCCAGGTGATATAAGTAACCGTCCAACTCCAGCATAGCCCTACTCCTCTGTGACAACACCGGTGTGTATGTATTTCCCAGGATTCCAGGGCAATCATGTAACGTGTCCGCCATGATTACTACGTAGTGTAGTGCAATTGTATACACACTCGTTATATTTATGTGCTACTTCATAATATGTTTTGAAGGAGTAAGGATTGAACTTGTCGGGCTACCGATAGTCGGCAATGTAAACTTTCGGTTATGGGGAATGTCGGCATTTTCATGTCGGTTAAACCGCTGTCAGTATATAGCATTTTCGGGCCTTTAAAGTAGACCCATGTACATATATATATATATATATATATATTTATATATACATATATATATATATATATATATATATATATATATATATATATATATATATATGTATATATTTATATAAAACATATGCCCATAACATGTAGTGGAGTCATACCTCAGCACCATAGGTCACAGCCTCTTAGTGCAAGGGAATGTAATGTAAGTCTTGCAGGTATAAATGTAGAACATTGCTACAGTAACATGGGGTGTGTCAACAGACATGTTGTGTAGGAAGTCACTTCTGATACTGACATGTATGACATCAGTTACTGACAGACATCATAAGATCATCACTGAGCAGAGTGGAGGAGAGGTGTTGACTACAACTCTGAGCTGAGATATATAAGTATCCTTTATTTTGGATTATTTATACTGATTATTGTTTCTAGCAATTTATATATAGTACTTTTCATTGCCTGCTGCATAGTTTTTTAGTGTATTTTATTGCTATTAACTAATCTGCATGGGTAACTGATTTGTTTGCAGTTAAAAGCATTCTGTAGAGTCTCATTGCTCCTTTATCTGTTTAAAAACTTTCATTTTGTAGCTTTCTGTAGTGCTTACTGTCTGTAGGCTAATAGCTTTAGTATTGTCCCCACCTTCCCTCCCTGTTGGTGTCTTGCTATTATACTTGGTGGCTTTGCAGTTGCCCGCCCCCACTGTAAATCTGATCTGGGACACTCCTCCCAGTCTATTGTCATTAGCTCATTCTACCTAATACAGAGAGAACATTTGATAAGGCCTTCTGTTTCTCCTTTTTTCCCTTTCAAAAAAAAATTGCCTGAATCTCCATGTGTTCTGACTGTGTTTCTCAAATATTTTGGAAATATAGAGTATATTTTAGAGCATTTATTATAACTGTAATTGCCTTAATATTGCTACAACTCAAGTGCTGTAGGTCGCACTGCATCTGCATTGTGTGTGTTTTAGCTGCTTTTCTGTATATATAGACTTCTCTGTATATGTAGACTAGCTACTTAGTCTGCTGTATTACTGCCTCTTAAATCGTTTTTCAGTTGTGCACTTGCCTTGCTTCATTTAAAAAGTTTTAAATTGCTAATATTGTAGAGTTTTAATTTCATTTACTGTTTAGGACTACACATTCAAGTGTGTTCGCCTTTTCTGTGTTTATTTACTGTATTATTGCATTGTTTAGCCTGTTTCAACAAAAAAATACTATCATGTTTGCTCGTTTCCCATCTTTCCTAGCCAGTCCATATCCCAGGCTTTGCTTGTCTCAGGACTTTATTTTCTGTGTTCAGAACTATCCAGAACTTGCTGTGGTAGAGGGAAGATTGGTGAGCATTGCACTGCATATCTAACACTAGATGAGTGGTTTCCAGCTCTGAAATTGTAATTTTATTAGCCTTTTTGGGCTAATTTCGAACCCTTTCTACTTTCTGGCTTAAAAACGCGTGTGTTTGCACATTTTTCGCATCGTGCAGCACTGTCAGGCTACAATTAAACTATTCCAGGTGCCAGAAAGTCTGCTCTTCAACTTTTCCCTTAGAACTAGCTGGTTTCTCAGTAGTAGCACTAAAATCTGAACCTCTATGACTAGCACTTGCTCTAGAACCTGATGGAAAGCACTAGGAAGCCTGAAACTGATACAAGCACTCAGCTATCCTTGTCAATAAGGAGAAGTTAATCGTAGGCACTAAACAGCCTATAATTGCAAAGTACCTTGCAAAGGTAAGGGAAAACAGCTCTTAAACTTTACAAAAAAAGCACCTAAACAGGCACGTCCAAGGGTCAGCCTCTGTTGATGTCTCCTGTCCACTTGGTGAATCTGGGCATACTGGGGCAATGCGGCAACTGCCTTATGTACACAGACAATCCTCTCCTCCTACCACCCAATACTACAACCTGCGAGAGATGCACTTACATAGCCAAACTGGCAGCAAAACTCTCTCCAGCCAAGATTGTGCTAGACAGTCAAGAGGAGAAGGTTAACACCTGCATTACACCTCAAGCAACTCATAGCCCTTCAAAACCCACACCATCAACACCCACACATAGCAACACTAAACCCACATATGCGGAGGCCCTTAACATTAACCTGCCCAAGCAACAAGGACCTTCGAACCCGAAATGCAAACAAACACCAGTCACAATCAAAGTGACACATAGCTCACAACACCAGTGTGCCACCCAACAACAGCCCCTAAGGCAAGACAATGTACCCAACACTTTAGTCATAGGTGACTCTATAGTCAGGCACACTGATGTCCCACCCACCAGGCTGAACAAGGAGAAAATTACAGTCAGCTGCCTGTCGGGTGCCAGGATCCACCACATAATGCATGCACTCAAGTCACTCCACAACAAGTACAAATACGACACTGTCATTGTCCATGCTGGAGTGAATGACTTGAGACGTACCTCCCTGGACTACATGAAAAGAGACACGGAAAAGCTCTTGGATCATGTGACCCAGGCATGTACGACCCCAGACCTGAGTAGCATCCTGCCTTTGCCCAGAATGATACCACAGTATAAGGACAAAATGATTGACTTCAACAATTGGCTAAGCTTCTGGTGTCATTCAAAGGGGATCCAGTATTTGTCTGCCTGGGAAGACATGATCGATAAACCATGATGCTTTGCCAGAGATGGTCTGTACCTGTCACCCCTGGGATTCAGGTTACTGGCTAAAGCTCTTGCCACCCGTATAGTGCCTTTTTTAGTCAAGGTTCAAAGGATAAAACCACCACTGTAACAGATACAAGCATGCAAAATCTGAAGGTAATGCTACTCAATACTAGAAGTCTAAACCTCAAAATGCACTCTTTCGAGGCACTCCTAAAAATGGAGAACATTGATATCTGTGCAGTAACTGAGACCTGGTTCAAGGCTCAACAGAGCACCCCTGCAATACCAGGCTACAATTCTTACCACACTTTTCGGCCACAACATCAAGACCAAAACACTAAAGGTGGAGGAATGTCCATATTCACCAAGGATATTCACAACTCCAGGCTAGTTGCCTAACACAATGCGTCTGAAATTCTCCAGGTGCAACTAACACTAGGTAAGACTGCAATCCAAACTGTAGTTTGCTACAGATCCCCCACCATGCCCCAAGATTCTCACTACACCTTTCTAAATATACTGGAAAATATTAAGATACAACAAAACACCCTAATACTGGGTGATTTCAACTACCCTGCCATTAACTGGGAAAACTACTCGGGTACAAACTCCTTTTCCCAACGGTTCATGGAATTCATAAATTCCAACGCCCTGGATCAGCTAATCCATTGTCCCACCAGGGGCTCCAATATCCCAGACCTGGTCATTACCAACATGGGAGATAGATGCTCCACACCAGTGGTCACCCCCTCATTGGTCAGGTCTGACTATAATCAAATCACCCTTTACATCCACATCCCACCCCCACCCCCCAGTAAGGAAACCTCCTTAAAAAACTTATCCAAAGCCAACTTCATGCTACTGAAGTCAGAAGTGACAAACTTCAAGACACCCACGCAGACGGGATCTGGAAGTTCGACTGCAGAATCCTATACTAAGGCACTGTACGAGCACATCCACTCGTGCATGAATCATGCCATCCCAAATAGAACCAAGATGCTCTTTTCCAAAAAAAGGAAGCCAATCTGGTGGTCCCCTGCTATAAACAAACTATACAACAGAAGAAAGAAACTGTTGCAGAAAAGAGGAAAATCCCAGAATGCAAAAAACTCCCTCACCAGCCTCAGTAAGTAGCTGAGATCCCTCATAAAATCCTCTAAAGCTAGTTATGAAAATAAAATTGCCAAAGATTCCAAAGACAACTACAAGGCATTCTATAGTTATGTCAAGAATCTAAATGGCAATGCTCAGATCTGATCTGAGCTACAACAGAATGGCATTAAATATACTTATCCCAAGGATATTGCCAATATCCTGGCAGATCGATTTAGTGCCATCTTCACCCCCTCTCACCCACTAAAGGGCCCATCTCAATATCAAAAGATTGCCAAATTCTGGTAATCACGGCTACACAGGTAGAAAACGCACTCTCCAAAGCTAAGAATACAGCATCCATGGGACCAGATGACATCCCAGGCTGTGTACTACATGAACTACAAAATGAACTGGCACCTCACCTAAGTGTCATGTTTATCATAGCCTCACCTCAGGCTTCGTGCCCACTGAGTGGTGCACAGCTACAGTTATCCCGCAAGGGAGGATCCGCCTTGGATCCCGGGAACTACCGTCCCATCAGTCTGACAAGCCTGATCTGCAAGGGCATGGAACGCATTATCATGGAACTTATAAACAAAGACATTGGCAACCTTCAAACACTGGACCCCACCCAGTTTGAGTTTGTAAAGGGCTGATCCTGTCTCCTGAATCTGATTGACTTCTTCAAATCAGTCTCCAGAGCTGTGGACGAGGGTAAGGCGGTCCACACAGCCTATCTGGACCTTGCCACGGCCATCAACACCATCCCCCACTCTGGAATCATAATAAACTTACTAAGTTGGGCATAAATCTCTATGTCACTCGATGGGTTGCCAACTGGCTTACTGACAGAACCCAGACTGTAAAAGTAGCTGACTCCAAATCCAGCTCCAGCTCCAGACAAGTGACAAGTGGAGTACTTCAGGGTTCAGTCCTGGGACAATGCTTGTTTGGCATCTACTTCTCTGAAGTACAGGCCAACACTAAGGAACTCTGGCTAACAAAGTTCGCAGATGACTGCAAACTGGGTGCCATTATTGAATCCCCAAATGATGTGGATATTCTACAAAAGGGCCTTACAGAAACAGATGCCTGGTGCCAGAGCCATGGGCTCAAGCTTAATGCCAAGAAAGGTATAGTTATCCCCTTTGGAAAAAAACATGTACCCATGAATTACCACATAGGTGGCAGGACACTAAACATCGAAAGTGTGATGACAGACTTAGGGACACAGGTGGACAGTGGTCTTACTTTCGATAACAACATCGCCACAATAGTCAGGAAATCCTTCTATGTGACACATCTCATCACTAAGGGCTTTTCATCCAGAAAAAATGAGTCATTGTCCCACTGTACTCATCCCTCATTAGACCCATTGTAGAGTATAATGTCCCGTTTGGTATGTACTTCACAAGACATCTGCAACAGCTGGAAAGGCCACAGAAATACCTCACTAAAAGACTCACAGGCCTAAAGCAGATGCCATATGCTGACTGTCTAAAAAAACTCCAGCTAAACTCTGTGGAATATCGTCTACTCAGAGGCGATCTCTGCTAAACATACAAGGCCATGTCAAACCCTGAGCTGTTGGACATGATCCACTTAAAGCAATCCCAATCCCTCAGAGCCACACGCTCCAGGGATCTAAACCTTGTCATCACAATGAACAAAACTTGCTGGAGGGATAGGTTCCTGACCCAGAGACTCCCTATACTCTGGAAAAGACTGCCCATACATGTCAATCAGAGTGCCTCATTGGCCCTCTTCAAAAGGAACCTTGATGATTGGGTGGGAGATAGGAAATTCACCCTGGGGATCATGTCAGTCACCCTTCTAGACAGGAGTCTAGAGAAGTAAATATTGTGGGAAGAAATATGCAGGGAATTGTTATGGATAGGCTTGCATAGGCCCTAGGGCCGATAGCCTAGTACCAACCTATGAACCTATAAATCATAGTGAAGTACCACACAAATCACAGTAATGACCCTGTGGAATACAGCAGAAATATGACCAATAAACGTGGACAGTCTGACACAATCTGGTCAGTCCAGAGGGTATACACAGAACTCTTTAGTGCAAGATGTGTGGACCAAGCCTGATAAAGGGGATGTTTATAGCCATGAAAATGGGGATATCACACAAATACTGGAATAAATAAGCTCACACAGTTGATGCATTTACACCCTCCTGTCTGTCCTAACAAATATTAACCGGAAGATCAGAGGTCCCAAGCCCACATACTTCCCACTAGTTAGTGACATACATCTTCACAGCATCCCAGTCCTTTTTCAGAAATACTCAACACATAAGGCTTGCCAGGCAATAGCACATCTGACAAATAGCTGGACATAACATCACACTAGGTAAATACACTAATCTCTTAAACATGTCACAAAGCACTGTATAAACTACAGGCAGACTGCCACAAAACTGACCCAAGTTTCCTATGGGGGAATACACATGTACTTGCAAATATAGCAGGCACTACAGGCATGTAACAGCACAGAGTAACAGACACCAGTGTGAAAGTGCATACCCACAACCAATCACAACACAGTCACAGTCACATTATGGTAAGTCTAATTAATAGTACAGTATATGGACTGTGTGAACAAAACCATACTAGTATTTGTCACTCACATACTAACCCTACATATTCTGGCCTAATACACAGTGTAGTCTGATGCCTGACTGTGGTATGGGACATGTCTCAGTCTGGCCCTACAAACATATATGCTGATAGGGTACCAGAAACTGGAGCAGCAAACATCAGACAGAACAGGACCAAGAACACTGACATCTACCACAGTCTGTACACAGGCCAAGTAACATATTCACAGTACACTGCTACACAATACTGACACTCTGTCAACAATCACCATAAATACACAGACCTCACTACTGTACAGACTACAACAGAATTTCCAGGTTTTGTCCTCAAATATAAGGCCTACTATACATAACATGTCTAGCAGTCTGATATCTCACTAGCTTATCAGTTATGACGTCAGTAAATAATGATATACTGTACATATGCACTTCTTACTGCATGACATTTGGACAAAGGGTGACAGATTGGGGGACAGAGGCACAAACACAGGGCCAATATTGCCATACTGCTGTGATAAACTGAGAAAATTCCTGTTGTAACAAGGTTTGTTGTGACATAGCTCTTCTGAGGGATATGAAGTCAGTAACTCATATGGATGTCACCACGTACTGACTGAAATCATCAGAGTATGCTACTGCATTTCTAAAGATAGGAAATATGTGAGCAACACACCATATGTAAAACTCCGAACTCTGGCCAGTCTGCAGATAGCCCTCCCGGTGAGAATTTCCTCAACCACATAACACTGTCATGCCTGACTTTAAATCATTTAGAACAGCCACATCCACACAAACCCTGTTAAACCAACATTACTTCAAATGTAGAACAGCAATACTTACATTCTGTCCCCATGTCTGTAACATTCCCCTCCTGTTTGTCGGCCTGTCTCCACAGTGTATGTTGTAAGAGGTATTTCCAACTACTCTCTGTGATGCTGTTTGTCAGACACCCACATGAAGTCCTGCTCACAGTAAAAGAAAAGGGCCAACACCCACATAAAGTGCTGAGTTATAGGAGTATGTTTCCATGTAATTGTTTATTCAATGTAATTCTATTGGAATGATACCACAGCTGTTCCACATGCAATTAGCAAGTGGGGGACTGCAATTCATGCACAGGCCATCAGCTAATCATGAGCATTACTTACAAAACTCAAGCTGCTGCCTATGCAAAACAGATGCACTTTTCCACATCCACCAGAGTGGGAGAGAGCGAGAGAGAGAGAGAGAGAGAGAGAGAGAGAGATGGAGACAGAGACAAAGTAAGAAAGGAAGGGAGTAAAAGAGTGAGAGCCAAGCGTGTTTGTGTATGATCCATGGGTGGAGAGTGTATTCTAATGGTTGCCTATATTGTTAACTAATCCATACTGTCACATAGTAATTGCACATGGCTGTACACATTTATGGCTTAGGATTGTCTACAACAACCTCTACAGTGTTTGAAAACTGCTGGCCTTGTAATGTGGACATTCGGACCTATAGGTCCTCAATATAATGATGTAGCAAAACCCACACTGTAATGGATCCTGTCATTACACAACCACCCCAACACCCACACAGGAAACTGATGACACACACACAAACACAAACTTACCAGTATTGAGCTTTAAACCCCAACCTGACTATGTATTGCTATTACACTGTTACGCAGTTATTGCACATGCCATGGAGCTTACAGGTTGAAGAGCTGTCCAAAGGCATCTTTGAAGGTGAATGACATCAGCAACAGTGCTAAAGGAGGGGTGAGGAAAGTGTAGTAAGTGTGAATGTCCACAAAATCAGGTGGTAACAATGACACTCACACGCTCTCAGAGAAACACACACATTATCACAATTGGCAGGATTAGGATTAGAACTCCTACCTAGCTAGTTTGCCACACTACAGTATTATGCAGTTATCGCGAGCACCACAGAGTTTATAGGGCTGAAACATGGCCAAATGGTTATTTCAAGGTGAATGACATCAGCAAGCATGCTAAAGTAGGGCAATAAGAGGTGTAGTAAGTGTGAATGGCTTCAAAATCATTAATCTACACACACACACACACGCACACACACACACACACACACACACACACACACACACACACAAACACACACACACACACACACACACACACACACACACACACACACACACACACACACACACACACACACACACACACACACACACACACACACAAACACACACACACACACACACACACACACACACGCACACACACATGTCCATACAAGGTATGCGTATTAGGTATGGTATTCCCTTTGTGGGTTACATTTGCAGACTCTACAGTTGTTGCAGGTGTCCAGTGGAGAACATAGCAAAAGCGCCACTGTAAGCATTTATTTGGCTACTGTGGGGATGGAACAGGGTGCCATGCCCTTTTACTTGCTGGATAACACACACTCAGTCAGGAGATGTAACACATTAAAGTACTTTCTGATGTCAGTGACACTGTTGTGGTCAGCAGGCATGTCGTCCACAGCAATCACATTGTGGTTCCTATCTGTGAGGCAATATGTAGGGAAATACCAATATAGTGGTTGTTGCCTACTCAAGTGCATTTGTGCATGAGATTTGGGTGGAGAGTGTTCTCTGAGTAATAGAAGGGTTGCCTATATTGTTCACCAATCCATAATGTCACATGTAGAGCTATGGATTGTCTAAATAATCTCTCTGGTGTTTGACATCTGTTGTCCTTGTAAGGTGGACATTGTGACATATACTAGGTCCTCAACATAATAATTTAGCAAAATCCTCCCCACAATGGATCCTGTTATTACACAATCACAGCAACCACCACACAGAATACTGATGACAGATACACACATGCCAGTACTGAGATTCAATCCCCTATCAAGCTATGTATTGCTATTACAGTGTACCACATTAATCACATGCGCCACAGAGCTTATAGGATGGATGTTGCCCCAAGATACTTCTAAGGTGAGAAACATCACCAGCCCTTGTAAATACTGACATTGGGTGATGTAGTGGGTGAGAGATCCCAAAAATAGTTTTACTCTACACACACATTTACATTTGCCAGGGATGAGGTGCAAACCTCTATCTAATAATCTTTATGGACCATTATGTTATGCATTTGGGTTGGCAACAGGTACTTCTAAGGTGGATGATATCTGCAGGACTGCTAACGTTAGGCTCTGAAATGTGAACTGGGTGTAAATGGGGCCAAAATCTGTGAGGTACAGACATACATATGTATATACAAACATGCCGCAGATGAGACTGAAATCCATACCTCTGTAGTGACTGCTACTACATTGTTCCACATTTATGGCACGCGCCATGGAGCTTATATGTTGGAGAGCTCTCAACAGGTATCTTTGAAGGTGACTAACATCAGCAGCAGTGCTAAAGGTGGGGTAAGGGGAGAGTAGTAAGTGTGAATGTCCATAAAATTAGGTATTATCAAAGACACACATAATCTCTCACACAAACACACACAGTTACCATGTCTGGATTAGAACTCCTACCTAACTAGTATGTTACACTACAGCATTACGCAGTTATCACAAATGCCACAGAGCTTATGGGGCTGGAACTTGTCCAAAGGGTTATTTCAAGGTGACTGACATCAGCAGGCTTGCTAAAGTAGGGCAATGGGAGGTGTAGTGACTGTGTATGGCCTCAAAATCATTCATCTCCACTCACACATGAATTTCACAGTTGCCTGTGTACAGATTGTGGTAGATGTCATTGTTCTTGATCCTGTTCTATCTGATTTTGCATGATGCTCCAGTGTATGGTACCCTATTGATGTACATCTTTGTAGGGCCAGACTGACACATATCCCATACCACAGTAAGGCATTGGTATACACTGTGTATTGGCCCAGCATATGTATGGTTAGTGTATGAGTGGCACATATGAGGATGGTTTTGTTCACACAGTCCATGTACTGTATACACTGTGACATATGTGATGTTGCTATTGGTTGATTGGTTTTGGGGTATGCTTCTTTCTTTGCTCAGCTGTCTCTTACATGTTACATGCCAGTGCCTGAGAGCCTGCTATATTTACATGTGTATTCCCCGCCCCTATAAGAAATGAGCCAGTGCAGTCTCTGTTGTTTGTTTGCAGTGCTTTGTGACATGCCTAGTCTAGTATATATATTTACCTAGTGATGTTTATGTCCAGATATTTTGTCAGATGTCTGCTTGCCGGCCCCACCATAACATTTGTGTATTACTGACAAGCAGTGGGTATGTGTACAAATAATATGTCACAAACTAAACAGTATATGGGCTTGTGACCTCTGCTCTCTGGTTATTGTGTGTCAGGGACAGACAGAAGTGTGTGAATGCATAAACTGTGTGAAGGTGTGCAGGGGGGCGGCTTCGGCCGCAAAAAATCTACTGCTGCCAATCATTAGCCAACGGAGTTCTGCTGTGGCAACTAACCAGGAAAGCCGAAGACACAACAACAACATATATACATATATATATATATAGATATATATATATATATATATATATACATATATATATATATATATATATATATATATATATATATATATATATACACACAGATAGATCTATAAGAAATATACAGATGTATATAAATACATATATAAATATATATGTGTATGTACATGTATACATATATCTACATATGTATATATTTTTTTTGTTGTTTTTGTTGAGTCTTTCGGCTTTTCCTGGTTAGGGGTCGCCACAGCGGAACTCCGGTCTGCTAATGATTGGCAGTAGATTTTTACGTGCCAAGTTGCCAGCCCTGATGCACAACCTTCAATGAAGGTATGCCCATTCACACATGTCTCCACGCAGAAAACCCTCTAGCTGAGAATCGAGCAGGACAACATCTTACTGTGAGGTGACAACGCTACCGCAGCACCACCACCACAGATATATGTGTATATTATTGGTCACCACCGCAGTACATCTACATATTATATATTTATATATATATATATATATATATATATATATATATATATATATATATTTATATATATATATATATATATATATATATATATATATATATATATATATATATATATATATATATATATATATTACATATATATATATATATATATATATATATATATATATATTACATACATATAGAATTCATTATACAGATGTTTACACAAAGGGGGTACCCTGAGAGTCTTTTAAATCAGGTCAGGGTTGAAGTGTTGAACAAACGTGAGCAAGATATATACAGGCCCATTATAGGCAATGGATTTTTGGGACCTAATAGAAGGGTAGATAACGTAGTTAGCCCTAGTTCAACCCTGATCATAACCTACAACAAGGTGGCTAGCACCATCATTGAGGGGTATTAAAGCAAACTGGGAGATGCTGCAGTTTGATGGTAATATTACACACAGGGTTGGGAAGACCCATAGGTTTGTGTTTAGAAAGGACAGATCCCTAAAGAACATACTGGAAGGAAGGAAAAAGGATGGAAAAATAATAGAAAATTTGGGAATTACAGGTGTAATGCCTGTGTATATTGTTCCTTTGTACTTGAGACAAAGGAAAAGTTCAGAGTTAATGGGAGGATTATTAACATCCATGGGCACTACAATTGTAACAGCTGTAATGTCATTTAGATGGCTAAATGTAAAAATTGTCCTATATTTTATATAGGTAAAACATCTAGGAAATTCAATGTTGGGATCAATGAGCACCTTGGTCACATTAGGAATTGTAGAATCACCAGTGGCCTTACAGGCATGTACAATAACATCAGGGCCATCATTTTAAATTTTTGGTAGTTCAACAATTGGTCAAAGATGAGCAAGGATGTATACTGGATGTTCATTTGGATGTACTGGAACTGAAGTGGCAATTGTATTTTAATGCCTCAGTATCCAGGCATCAATGAAATGATAAGTATATCCAGTATTTTGAAAATGGACCACATTTTAGGCTAACCAAACTAATTTGTTACTGTGCAGAATTTAATGTTTATATATATTTGTATACAGTTTTAAGACTGTTTTAATGTTATTTTTAACAAGGAATTTTAAGTCTGTACATGAAACTTGGTTATGGTAATTAATTGTAACAGTGTTGAAGGGGGTTTTATTACCAATGTGTTTTTTTGCTCTCATTAAAGTTTTGATTGATTAATTGGGGAGGGTATATAAAAGGCTGGGTGTTGTGTGCACACTGTTCTGATGAAGTCTCTTTAGTGGAGAGAAAAGCGCTCAAATCGATTAAAGTGGTTATCTCATTTGGATTTGTTTTTCTTCTTGCTGGCTCTTGGACTCAAAAGCATTGATCCTTACACACACAAATATACACACAGAGTTTCACAGTTGCCATGTCTGGGATTAGAGATTCTTTCTAACTAGTACATCATACTATAGCATTACACAGTTATAGCATGTGCCATGGAGCTTATAAGGCTAGCCCTTCTCCAAAGGTGTATGTCAAGGTGAATGACACCAGCAGCCTTGCTAAAGTAGGGCAATGGGAGGTCTAGTGACTGTGAATGGCCTCAAAAGCATTGATCCCTACACACACACAGAGAGTTTTGCAGTTACCATGTCTGGGATTAGAACTTCTTCCTAACTAGTACATCATACTATAGCATTACACAGTTATAGCATGTGCCATGGAGTTTATAAGGCTAGCCCTTTTCCAAAGATGTATTTCAAGGTGAATGACATCAGCAGCCTTGCTAAAGTAGAGCAATGGGAGGTGTAGTGACTGTGAATGGCCTCAAAAGCATTCATCCCTACTCACACAAACACACAGGGTTTCACAGCTACCATGTCTGGGATTAGAACTCCTACCCAAGTAGGATATCATACTATAGCATCACACAGTTATAGCATGTGCCATGGCACTCATAAGGATATCTTTTCTCCAAAGGTGTATTTCAAGGTGAATGACATCAGCAGCATTGCAAAAGTAGGGCAATGGGAGGTGTAGAGACTGTGAATGGCTTCAAAAGGATCCCTACACACACAGAGTGTCACAGTTGCCATGTCTGGGATTAGAATTCCCACCTAACTAGTACATCACACTATAGCATTATACAGTTATAGCACGCACCACAGAGATTATTGAACTAGCCCTTCTCCAAAGCTGTATTTCAAGGTGAATGGCATCAGCAGCCTTGCTAAAGTAGGGCAATGGGAGTTGCAGTGACTGTGAATGGCCTCAAAAGCATTGATCCCTACACACACAAAGTTTCACAGATGCCATGTCTGGGATTAGAACTCCTACCTAACGAGCACATCACACTGTAACATTACACAGTTATTGCATGCGCCACAGAGCTTAGCGGGATGTTCTTTGTCCAAAGGGGTATTTCAGGGTGACTGAAATCAGCAGGCTAGATAAACTAGGGCAATGGGGAGTGCAGTATGTGTGATTGGGCCATAAACCATTCCTCTGAAAACACACACACAACACTCAGTCACACAGAACTTTACATTTGACAGGACTGTGTATACAACTGCTAGATGAATAATGACTTGTATGGTCGTGTTACACAGTTATCGCAAACACCACAGACACTATAGTGCTGAGGGTTACCAGAAGCAAATGTCTACAGTGATAGTCATTGGCACATCATGTGATATTGTCAATTGGATGTGTGGTGGATGGGACAGGTCTCTTGATGGGAAGCTCTTTGTCAATGTCTGTCTCTCTCTTCCCCACATCTATGTTTGTGTATGTTTGACCTATTATAATGAGTTATCCTTAGATATATGTGTGTATTCCTATCCAATATATGTGTAAAGCATGACTGGTATGCAATGCGGAGTGTGTGCACAGACATCTGTGACTGACAGATATGTATAGTCCACTGTTGTTGCCAGACATGGACTTCATTTCTGTAAGTGTGGGAGCATGCCCAGTATGACCTTCTGTATTGAATGTGTGAATCCATTCCAGGTAGTTTGTACTCCAGTGCAGACATTTGTGTTCTACACCTACAGCTAGCAACCTGTTTCTGCAGGATATCTGTAGATAGATTGACAATATGGGGTCACAATGGGCAAAACATAGTGGTATACTGTAACTAATTGTGTCTGTGCTGCTTCTGCTACATGGTTTTGGTGTTAGCAGAGATATTCAGACATATGTACTGTTTTACAATGTGATATATTATGTCATCAACTACTAACAGATATACACATTTGCTCACAGTGGTTTCATGGAGACTACAAGATGAATGAAGCTGTGTCCAGTATTGTGGTCTACAGCATACATATTCTTGCACAATCATGCCATTCTGGAGGGGGAGCTGCAGACACTTACTGATGGGTCTGCGTAAATGGTCCAGTATCTTGGTATTGTGGTGGCTGAGCATTCCATGCTTGTACATCTATCGACGTGACAGAATGGCCATATCCTGCTGTGGCCATACCTCTCAGCTGTACAGATTCACACAGGTTACTCAGAGGCAGGGCTCATATATCTGGTCATTACCCCTTTACATTGTGGTATATGAGCAGGTTTTTAGCCACCCATTCCTGTGTTTGCAGGCAGGGATAGGATGGGCACACATTACAGTTTCAGAATTCACACACTCCATGGTGCCCATGCTTCTACCCCCTCAATTATTCTATCCTCTTCCTAACATTATGCAAGTAATATCTGATAACTATCCCTATAGTTATACTTCCCAGCAGTATTTAGGGGTTGGTTCACAGTTCATGCAGTAGGACATGCTGGGCATGCTACTGGGATTTGTCAACATGGACTTGCATTTGTTTTCTGTTGACTGTATTATGTCATTATTTGAGACTCCATGAGATAACATACATTGGCAGTGCAGGTGAGTCTCAAGCCTTAAACAGAGGACTGTAGGGCATCTGGTAGTGATGCAGGCCATCTGTAGCAGGCCAGTGCATTATGTAACTCCTAAAGTTCCAGGCTGCAAGCCACTGTATTCCCCTGGGGTAACAGGGTGGGTGTGCAAAGTGTCAATGGCAATAGTTTATGTCCTTATTAATCCATTGGTATGGATGCTGGCAGGGTGCTGCTTACAGCTAGGGCCACACCTGCATGGGACACCTCTTCAGTATGCTGTATTCTGTGGGTATTTCCATACAGAAGTGGGGGTCATATTGTACTCATTCACAACAGCAGGGATATGACCTGTGAGGTACCTGTGACTGATGGTGGTGTGAACTGAGTGCATGTGTGCTATGGAAGCTACTTGCAGCTGACTCACAGATAAACATGGGGCATTCCCCTTATGCTGGCTTGTGCGGAGACATTAGTGGTTTCTCAGTACTTCATAACTGTGCCTTTTGTGGTCTGCCAGTGTTTGGCCAGACTACATCAGTATTCCATACTAAGCAGGCAACTAATGTGCTGTTAACCTGCATGTACAATTCCAAAGGTGTGTCCATTTGACAGTAACATTTTATACACTCTCTGTCTAGGGTACTTCCACCTGTGTACTGTGTGTATGTCTGGGGCCACATTCATGCCATGTCCATCTTTCAGATGGTGACAGATATTACATCCGAACAATTAGTATGGATTACTGCTGGATTGGGTCTTGCTGGGATGTATTGTATTTGGAGCTGCAGTTGTTAGAACTTGGCCATGTCATCAACAGTACTGGCCACTGGGACACAAACCTCCATGCCTACATGCTGACCACTTTCACACAATATACAACTCACAACAACCTAATACACAGAGCCCTGCACAGTTTATACATCCAACAATCTATCCTGCTAATTTGGCCAGCTCAGCTAATCTGTGCTCCACTGTTATTATACCCACATTTACATGTTACTACATTTCTACATAGGATTGTGGGGGGGGGGGGCACACCTGATAACTGTAAACATTTGCTATGACCATACTGGTATTTTAGGTACTCTGTTGGCTTCCATTTAATTCTGTATTCTGACCAATCATGCAGAATAGAGGTGTATCAGTGTAGTGTAGATCTTAGGTTTTATTGACTTACATTTCACTTTCAGACTTCTTATCCTTCAGACCTAAAATCCCACTGCCGGATCTGTTGTAGTCTATCTGTGTAGGTCTGGAGGGGGGCGGTTCGCCATTGCCATCAATCGGAGGCCTTAGCACAGCTTTTCTTTGCGGTCATCTACACCTGTCCTGGTGGCTGAGACTGGTGTTGGGTATGTGAGCCTCACTGACATGCATGTGTGTGTCCTATGGACACACATTTGGCACACCACATGTCCTGCAGTGGGATTTGTCACCTTGTCTAGTACAGCCTACTGTGTTGACACCAGTATTTGTTATGGATTTCATGCTGCCCATATAGGTGTCTACTATCTGCTGCCATCCCATTCAGCCACCCAATTTCCTTGCATGCTCACATCCATACCATAGATACAAGTAGCAGAACATACTACTCCATTCAGCAATTGATAGTGAGAGTGACTTACCTTGTGGCTGTGCCAGTATTGAGGATGGTGCTGGAGGGCTGACTATGATGGATGCACATAGAACACTCACTATACATGGATAAGCACAGGTAGTGTCATGTTTGGCATCCCTTTTACTGTATGTGTTAGAGAGAGGTGTCATTCCCTGGGTTCCTTCCATATCAGTGTATGTACTATGTGTTGCCTTTTTGCCATAGCCTGGGCATACTGGGCACACATCCTTCTGCCTACAGGGGCAGGCTCAGGTTGTTCCTCTTCTGAGTCACTCAGTGTCTGTGCTGGCCTTGGCAACGGTGGGGGGTTGTATGGCCCTGCCCCCTGCTGTTCCATCTGCAGCTGTTTTCGCAAGATCATATTTTGTGGCACAGCATATGCAATGACAATATGGCTACATGTAGCTGGAGAGTACTGCAAGGCTCCATCGGATATGTCTAGGCACTGGAATCGTGACTTGAGCATCCCAAATACACGTTCTATTATGATTCTGGTTTGTGCACGTGCCTTATTATGGAGTTCTTGTTCAGGTGTGTGTGCATTTATGGGTGTCATCAGCCACAGCTCCAGGGTGTATCCAGTATCCTCCCACTAGGTGGCCATATGGAATGTCCCCATTGGCAAATCTCTGGTACAGTTGCATCACATGCCAGATGTGGGAGTCCTGATAGCTTCCAGGGCTGCCAGCACACACATTCATTATATTGCCCTGGGCATCACACATGACCTGGCAGCTGATGAAGGGAAAGCCCTTCCGGTTTATGTAGACCCTACCCTGCTCACCGGGTTGCGTTTTGATGTGTTTGTGCATGCAGTCTATAGCACCCACTACCTCAGGGTATTCTGCTATTTGGTGGAAGAGATGCATATTGCTGGTCAGTGTCTTACAGGTGTTGTGGAAATGCATGTGATCACTGGCATGTGCTGACATGACATCCAGGAACTGGTGGAATACCCTGGATGCTGAAGCCTGTGAGATCCCCATGATATCCCCAGTTGGCCTTTGGAAGGCACCTGTGACTAGTATTCTTAAGCCTACACATACATTGGTATCCACTGGGATGGTAGGTTACCCTGGGTCAGTACACTCTTCTCCTTCTCCTCACTGTGGGTTGGTCATCAGCATTGTCACCATCACCACCCTCAACCTCTTTCATATATTGATTTATGAAAACGACTGCAGCCCCTATCATTTTGTTGCTCTTGTTAGGTAACATTTCCCCATTTGTGTACACCAGTGGTGTAGAGTTTGTGGGAAAAAACAGAGGGAAAGGTGTGTTTGCATAGTTGATAGTAGTGTGCTGTGCTGGGCTGCTGCCTGTGTAATTGGCTGGTTCTGATACATTTCACCTCTCAGCTATGGTAGTTCTCCTTGATTACCTTCCTACTGCTCTTTTCCCTTCCCATTGCCTTCCAGTTTAAGCCCCGAGGTGTGTCGCACAGACCCAGTGCTCAGATGTGAATACAGCTGCTATTTCCTGTTTTTTTTTTGTTTGTTTAAAACCCAGTGTGTGGCATGCACACCCATTTAGGCAATGTAAAGACTGCTAGGCAGCTTCAGACACAACCCCTTCCTTAGCTGTGCTTAGCTAAGGGCAAACACGGGCCACAGAGCTCCAATAAGCTTACAGCATGCATGACACACCCACTTATGAAGTCATATAGCTCTTAGGCTTACACCGTGGTCTTACTGCACCTACACAGTTGAGTGCAAGCTAGCACTGAGGGGAAATCTGTGATTCAGTATCATTGTCCTCATTTGCACAGGATTGACTGCTAATGCATGGTTACAAAACCGATACTCAGCCTTCCCCCTTAGCAACCACTATTCCATGGTCTTATTGTGTTATGCATGGCATTGACTATTATGGCAAAATTATGATTTTGGTTTAAAAGCTTATTTCCAGCTTTTTTTATTATTTTCTGGCTGATCCCGTTTGCGCGCTGCTGCCCTGCGCTTAAATGGCTGAAATCGGCTAACAAAACAAAAATTATTTTTATAATTTTTAAATTATTTTTCATGGCTATGGCCATATATTTGGCCTTTGGATTGCCTAACCCTTCTAATACATGCATTTGTATGAGCTGTCATGCCTCCCTTTTGTAGTTTGCAGAAATGTATTCAGCTACTGGATGAATACATTTCTGCAGTCTACACTATTCCTGCACAGATGTCTGCCTGCTTCCTGGATTGATAATTCACCTCATTTGCATGTTTTTCACCAGCAAATGAGGTAATTAGCATGCATGGGCTGTATCCATGCAGTAATAGTGCAGGAGCGCTCGTGCTGTTCCAGCTGCAGCTGTTTCCACAGGATCATATTGTGTAGCATGGAACATGCAATGACAATTTGTGGAAACTTTGGGGAATGTCTGTTTTGACTGCTAGGAAGGATGAGTAGGAATTAATCCTGTAGTCTATTAAAAAGTATCTAAACAACCAGTGGTAGGTATTTGATAGGCCAAGTTAAGAGAGCTGTTTCAGAAGTAAGCTATGGGAAATGGTATTGAAGGCCTTGGTAGATCCATAAACATGGTAAAAAACAGTTGGTCTTTGTCTCTGGCTAGGATAATTGTGTTGATGAAGTTTAAGAGAGCTATGGTACTTCTGTGCCCTGGTCTGAAACCATGCTGGGTGGGGGAAAGAAAATTGTTTGTAAATGAGTCATTAAAAGATTATGAATGCATTTTTTAATGATTTTTGAAGGAGGGGACAGAAGGCAATGGGTCTTAATCTGGATATATCACTACTGGAGTTACCTGCCTTGTGAAGTGGGATGATGTGAGATTTTTTTCCATATAGCTGGAACATGTGATACCTGAATAGACCTATTTATAAGAATGGATGCTAGAAAGGAAATTGAGTTGGCTGCAACTTTTTGGAAAATAACCAGGAATTACATCTGGAGCTAGTGTAGTCTGTTTATCTAGTCTGAGGTTTTTTTTTTTTGATTATTATGGTGGATACTGGTTGAAAGGAGAAAGAGAGAATATTAATGGAAGCAGGAGATGAGACGGAGTGGATGCAGTCAGATTATTAGAAGACATCTGTGTGTTTTGAGTTTGGTTGTAAAGTAGTTTAGCAAGGGTCTATATTACGTTGTTGAACTTTTAAAAGTTCAAACGTCATATGGTCGACACCATATGATCGAACTTTTAAAAGTTCAAATGTTTTAACGGAGATCTCCGTACAGTGTGGAATGGGAAGATTTCCCTTTCTGCACTGTAGTGCAATCTAGGAGTTGGTATATTTAAAGAGCAGGGGGGTGTGGGGGCGCCAGGGGGGCTTGCCTCCCTGCTTAAACCATTCAGCTAGGTTTTCTCTTTGGTTTATTTTTTATTACATTTTCAAACTTTTAAGTTTGATCATATGATGTCGACCATATGACGTTTGAACTTTTAAAAGTTCGACTATGTAATATAGATGCATTTCGCAATGCTAGAGATAAAGTGATAACTGAAAGCATTAGCAATTTTTTTTTCTGATGAACAGTGGGGGGGTTGGATTTGGTTATCTATTTGAGCCAGGGTATAGTATTTTAGATATGGTGGCCCAGAATTATTTAAAAATTTTGTAGCAACCATACTGCAAATAGAAGTTACTAAATTTCTTCTCAAGTCTGATCTGGCATTTGGCTTTATTTTGTATGTATTTATATAGCTGAAAATTATTTTCTGTTTTATTTCTGAGCCATGGTTTCCAGATTTTATCCCTTTTCCTCATTAATCTCTGGGTAGTAGGAATGAGCAAAGGAGTAGGGTTGTTTAATACTCTTTTAAGCCTAAGGGAAACATGCTGTTCAGTAGTTTCTTAAATATCATATTAAAATAGTCAACAGTTTCATCTAGTGGCTAGATTTTTAGGATGTTCCAGTTGTGAGATTGTAGTGGGGTGTTAAGCAGTTCTTGGTCAAAATTGTTCATGTTGTGAGAGGATTTATATGTGTGTTCCCTGGGAGAAGTATGACATTCTCTTGTGGTATATGTGAACAGGTGGTCGCTAAGTATGCTTGCTAAGTGCCATAGGAGCTTATATTCTTAAGGTAATTTGTTAATCCTCATCCCAGGGTGGTAGTTTTAATATTTTTCATGTTGATTCTGGTATGATAGTTGACAAGTTTGGAGAAATTGTATAGATTTAGACTCAAAGTTGTTATTTCAGAGGTGAGACTTGACCAGTCAATGTTAATATCACCTAGTATAATTCTTTCTGTGTGTACATTGCATTACAGCCAGGAAATGATTATTTCTACTCCTCCTTCGTTTTTGTTTTATCTATTAGCTCTAAGGATGTTAGAGCTGGGAGGTACTTCTGTATTACTGATATCAGGGCTTAGCCATGATTCTGTTATTGCTAATATGTCAGGGAGTTATATTTTTAAACATCCTTATTGAATTATCACTTGTGACATAGACAAATTTACATTTATGCATAAGTAATCAAACTGTATTAACAAATTAACATTAACAAACATTATACTTCACATATATTGCTATATCTCATATAAACTTAGCAACATTAGATAAATTATTCAATTCCAAGCCCTTTTTTAGATAAGAAACATCTTTATTAAAGCATCACTTATAACATAAGCAATCATGCATTTATATAAACAAACCACACTGACACAATCCTAGTTGCAAGCATTTTACATTTATTTATTTATTTATTTTACATTTGTTTAGAGCAATGGTATACATATCCATTTTCATTTCAGTAGAGGCCCGGGGAGAAAAGCTCCTAGGTAAAAGGTACATCACAAACCATACTGACACACTGCCTGTTGCAAACATTATACATCACATATAATCTTCCCAACCATTTTGCTCAAACATTACATAGCTCAAGTCCTGCCTTCTCTTCAACCTCATTCCTCCCATGTATGTATTGTTCCAACAATTCCTATTTTTCCTATGTAGTTTGCTCCTACCCTTTTCTAAAGATCTCAATTCCAGCTGTTTTATCTCTGTTAATATAGTCACTACTTCTAATAAAGTTGGTTTATATTTTGATTTCCATTTTATAGTAATTGCTTTCTGGCAGCCACAATAATTAGACACAGCAAGGCCTTACCATGTCTAGGCAATTCCGATTCTGTATCATAGTTCAGAAAAATCATTTCCCTCATCACACCAATCCACCCACTCAGCATCATCCCCCAGGGAATCCTTAAAGTCTGTCAACCCACCACACTCCCAGAAAATATATTTCCAAGTACATCTGTCTTCCCCGTCACACATCCAACATTTGGTATCTACCTGAGGAAAAATTCTTCAGGAGTCTACTTGGGCTATAAAAATATCTATGTAAACATCTCCAAGCAAAAATCCTAAATCTTCTAGATTTTGTTGCTTATTTGGGAGACATACATAGATTCCTCCATTGTTTCATTGTGAATTGCTTATCATCTCTCATCCCAATCTTTTCTACCTTCTCTGATTGATTCCTATAGTTATCATGCAATATTTTATACGGTCTACTAATTATTCATTTTTTAATGGCAGCTTCTGTTCTAGATTCTACTAAAAACGCTACCGGTGCTGGTCTTTCATTTAGGGGAGTGATATTTTATCGACATGTGCAGTCCTGGAATTTTGTTTGCAATGCTTCTGAGGTTCATTTAGAATAGATTTCTTATTTTGTGGAGAGAAGAATGCAGGTTATCAGGCAGGGCTGATTTATTATTTGTGGAATAACTTGGTGCCTGAGAGGTTCCAGGGCCGGGGTGAATGTCATCTGTTAACAGTAGATTCTGTAGTACACTTATGTGTTATCTTAGTTTTTTGTGGAACAGTTGGTGATAGTATCTTTGAAACTTTTTTTGGAAATATAGAGTAATTTAGGTTTAATGAGGTTTGTGCAGTGATTTTTATATAAGTGGGTACCTTCATTGTACAAGATGGATGAAACGGTTATATTGAAATCATGTGTCTTTTGGTAGTAGGTGAAGTACTCAGGGACTTGTGTTTGGTAAGATGTACAGCAGGTTAATAATAGGAGTATGAGGGTTAGAATGAGACATTGTATCATGGTGGGAAGTTTAGGGTGTGGGGTGTTTTACAAGAGAGCATATTTAGATGGTGAAGTGTACAGTATGGGTATCATCAGTTATAGTAATAAGAAGATGTAAGAAGTCATTGGTTGCTTAGGTTTCAGTTGCAGGAAGCTGTTGTGAATTGGTAATATTATTTTGTGTGCAGCTCAGATTATTTGTCAGTTCTAATAATTTGGTGATTTGGCAGCTTGTTATTGGCTAGTTAGGTTTTGGTGGGAGGAAGTTGCTGTGGCTTGGCAGTATTTTTGTAAGGGTGGGACTAAGGTAATAAATAAATGTAGAGGAGTTGGAGGGGGATATAGAGGTATGGTAGGGGAATGGAGTGGGTTGCAACTAGCAGTATTGTAGTATGGCACATTTGCTTAACTGTTTTATTGTATATTGTATTCAACTTCAATTTTTGCTAATTTTTCTTGCTTACATGTACTGCTGAGCTTTTCTCCCAGGGCCTCCACTGAAAAAGAGATTTTGCTCAGATGGACTATCCCAGTTAACAAATGTCAAATAAATAAATAAATAAATAAAAAGCAATCATAAGATTTCCTGACTGCAGAAAATCATTGTTATTCCATTTTATATGTTATTAGTGATGTTTGTATTACTCTAAAAATGTATAAATGATTTATTCTAACTCCAGGGTCACACTACAGTGGGGAATAGGCCATATATAACTTACAGTGAATTGTGCTTTCAGTGATTTGTGCACTGTCATTTGAATTTCAGTGAAATGTGCTTTCAGTGAATAGTCCTAGACCCATATATATATATATATATATATATATATATATATATATATATATATATATATATATATATATATAAACACACATACATACAAATGGAATATGTGGGAGAACTGAGTGTGTGATATGTGAAACATTCCGCAGTGAAGGTTTGTTCCACTTTAATTTCTTCAAGCATTTCTATTTTTAATGCCATGGGAGGAATGGACCCCATTACTGAGTCAGGGTATGACTAGAGTTCATGAAATTAGTATTGTTTCAGTCTTTGATGTTAGCCATGACTGTTCTTCTCAGCACTCTCAATGTGCCCAGAATTGCCTCCTTCAGTAATTCACATGGAGTTACATTTATTGGCAGCATATCTGAGACTGTAAATTCTTTATTATTATTAGACCCATTGCTCCTACAAATATTGCAACTGTTTGTGTATGCATCATACACATTGCTCTTGTTTCTACCTGCAAATGCTGACATTTTATGACTTTGTCTCTCTCTTTCTCCACATAAGACAGTGTAATCACTAGGTGTAGTAATTTCATTGATCAATGTTACTTTTGTCTTTTTTTCACGTACTACTATATCTTTTTTTTTGCATGATTTTTTTTAACTTTTGGTAATGGGTGATTCCATCTCATATTCACTTCATCATTCCCTATAATGCTTTTTATTCCATTTCTCCAATGCTTCTCAGATACTTTTATAGTGTAGTTTATGCACAGTCCCCAATGGATCAATATTGTCATTATTATACCTTTCAGTATACAGGTCCACTTCCATGAGTGCATCACTCCCAGCAACAAGATTTGAGACTGTTTCCAGTTCTTCATTACAAAACCTGCATTTGTCTGTTTCTGCCACATGACCAATGGACACTGTAAACCATCGTGCATGCAGTAGACTACCACTATTAACTTTTCCTCCCAGATTTGGCAAGCTCTGCACGGAGTGCAGGAATAGTGCAAGAGCTGCTGCATGTCTGACGATGGCGATCCAGGAACGAGCTCCCAGGACGTGCATGAGCATTCCTACACTATTCTTGCACAGACACCACTGCTACATGCTAATTACCTCATTTGCTGGTGAATTAGTGATCCAGGAAGCAGGCAGGCGTCTGTGCAGGAATAGTGTAACCTGCAGAAATGTATTTGGTTACTAACCGAATACATTTCTGCAAATTACAAAATGGAGGCATGGCAGCTCTAAAGAAAGCATGTATTCAATGTAGTAGGCATGCCAATGGCCAAATATTGGCCACTGGCAAGAGAAACAGTTGCAAAATAATACAAAATAACTTTTTTTGGCCGATTTTGGCCGTTTAAGCGTAGGGCAGCAGTGCACAAACAGGACTGGCCCCAAAATAAGAAAAAAAGTTGGAAATAAGTTTTTAAACCCAAATCAGCATTTTGCCATAATAGTCAATGGCATGCATAAGACAACAATACCAGGGAATAGCGGTTGCTAAGGGGGAGGGTTCATTGTGAGTGTGGTAACTATAAATAAGCATTCTGTTTTATGCAAATGAGAGGATTGATACTGAATCACAGATTTCTTCTCAGTGTTATCTTGAGCCCAACCATGTAGGTGCAGCAACAACATTGTATAAGTATAAGAGGTAGATGACCTCATAAGGGGGAGTGTCATGCATGCTGTAAGCTTATTGGAGCTCTATCGCCTGTGTCTGCCCTTAGCTAAGCACAGCTAAGGAAGGGGGTGTGTCTGAGGCTGCCTAGCAGTGTTTACATTGCCTAAACGGGTGTGCGCATCATTCACAGGCTTTAAAAAAAAACAGGAAATAGCAGCTCTGTTCATAACTGAGCAATGGATATGCACGCTGCACCTTGTGGCTTAAACGAAAAGACAATGGGATGGGAAAACAGCAGTAGGAAGGCAATCGGGGTGAACTAGCATAGCTGGCAGGTGAAATGTATCAGAATCAGCCAATTACACATGGAACAGCCTAGCATGCTACTATAAACTATGTAAACACCTTCCAGTTTGTTTTTTCCCACAAACTCTATACCACCAGTGTACACAGATAGGGAAATTTTACCTGACAAAACTAACAAAATGTTAGGGGCTGCTGTCGCTCTCATATATCAATATGTACAAGAGGCTCAGGGTGGTGAGGATGTGAATGCTGACCACCAACCCACAGTGAGGAGAAGGAGAAGAATGTACAGACCCAGGGTAACCCACCAGGGGCTACATGAGCTGGAGATAGTGGAGCACTATAGAGTGGACAGGGACAATCTACAGTAAATTGTTGAGCTGTGCTGGCCATACCTCACACACAGAACCAACAGAGGGGAACCCATCTCAGTGGTTACCAAGGTATGTGTAAAAATTACTAGCCACAGGTACCTTCCAAAGGGCAAATGGGGATATCATGGTGATTTCACAGGCATCAGCATCCAGGGTACCCCACCAGTTCCTAGATGTCATTTCAGCACATGCCAGTGAGGACATATATTTCCTCAACACTCGTGAGGCATTGACCAGCAATATGCATCTCTTCTACCAAATAGCAGAATACCCTGAGGTAGTGGGTGCTATTAGACTGCACGCACATACACATCAAAGCACCACCCGGCGAGCGGGGTAGGGTCTACATAAACCGCAAGGGTTTCCCCTCCATCAACTGCCAGGTCATCTGCGATGCCCAGGGCATTATCGTGAATGTGTGTGCTGGCGGCCCTGGAAGCTATCACGACTCCCACATCTGGCATATGACACAAATGCACCAGTCATTTGCCAGTGGGAACATCCCATACGGCCACCTAGTGGGGGATGCTGGTTACGCACTGGAGCCATGGCTGATGACACCCATCAGAAATGCACACACACCTGAACAAGAACTCCATAATGAGGCACATGCACAAACCAGAATCATAATAGAGTATGTGTCTGGGATGCTCAAGTCATGGTTCCACTGCCTGGACATGTCCGGTGGAGCCTTGCAGTACTCTCCAGCTGCATGTACACAAATGTTCATAATATGTGCCATGCTACACTGTATGATCCTGTGGAAACAGCTGCAGCTGGAACAGCACGGGGCAATTCCACACAGCCTCCCACTATTGCCAAGGCCATCACAGGCACAGAGGTACTCGGAGGAGGAAGAACCTGAGCCCGCGCATGTAGGCAGAAGGAGGTATGCCCAGTATGCCCAGGCCTTGCCAAAGAGGCAATGCATAGGACATACACAGACACGGTAGCGACCCAGGAAATGACACCTCTCTCTGACTTGCACATATAGTAAAAGGGATGCCAAACATGACAATACCTGTGCTTTACCATGCATAGTGAGTATACTACGTGCATCTGACATAGTCAGCCCTCCAGCACCATCCTCAATACTGGCACAGCCACAAGATACATCACTCTTCCTATCAATTGCTGAATGGAGTAGTATGTTCTGATAGTTCAAACCAAGAAATAAAGGGTAACAGGAAACCAAACCAAAAAACAGCAAGCTTCAAGATGAGACCAGACCAATGTAATCCAAAAAACTGGAGAATGCCAGTAAGTTGTTACAAATGGACTTTAATGAAAAAAACAAGTGCTTTCGCTCGGCTAAGTACCGAGCTTTCTCAAGTTGAAAATGAATTTAACAGTTACAAACAATGACATTATATAAGTCTTTCGCTATCACATGATTAGTTAATTAACTACGAATTTCAAGTCAATTAACTGTAAGTGAGAAATACTAATGTATTAAAGGAGTACTCGTATTTAAAAAACATTGCTTAACTAGAGACATAAATTAAATCGTCTAGAACTGTACATAACAATGTATATATGTTAAATCTAAAAAAAATATATATAAAAAGCCTGTTATGTAAACTACATTATTTAATATATTTAATATGAGAGGGTCAATATCAGTAGTGTTCTTAAAATTAGAAGAGCACGTTTATAGGTTTATATGTAAATATATTGTGTAAGGCAGATCATTGATTGTTGCACAGGTCTACTGTTGTAATACGATTTTTTAACAGTAATAGTACTTATGTTGGTAAAGTTTTTTAAAACCCTTATCAGGTTTCTACTTTTAAATAAATGTATTTTAACAGACACATCAAATATATCATTACTATAAATATTAGAAATATTTTTAACATATTAAATATATTAAATAATGTAGTTTACATAATAGGCTTTTTATATATATATTTTTTTAGATTTAACATATATACATTGTTATGTACAGTTCTAGATGATTTAATTTATGTCTCTAGTTAAGCAATGTTTTTTAAATATGAGTACTCCTTTAATACATTAGTATTTCTCACTTACAATTAATTGACTTGAAATTAGTAGTTAATTAACTAATCATGTGATAGGGAAAGACTTATATAATGTCATTGTTTGTAACTGTTAAATTCATTTTCAACTTGAGAAAGCTCGGTACTTAGCCGGCCGTTTTTTTCATTAAAGTCCATTTGTAACAACTTACTGGCATTCTCCAGTTTTTGGATTACGTTGGTCTGGTCTCATCTTGAAGCTTGCTGTTTTTTGGTTTGATGTTCTGATAGTTGTATCTATGGTATGGATGTGAGCAGTGGGGGCTGGTGACGCCAAATCAAAGGAGGCTGCAGGATACAGCTGAATGGGTGTGGTCAGCTAGAAAGGGGTGTGGCTAACTAGAAAGGAGTTAAGCTATGTTACAGAAATACTCATTAACTCGCTAATTATTTTACATTCATCTTAAAATACAGACAAAAAAGTATTACAGTTTTGCAAAGATATAACTACAACAGTAAACAGCAGGACAATTTGTTTAATTCACACCCAGCCCTAATTCCCAGTGCCTACCCCACCCACAGTATCTGAATTGATCTTGCGAGGTTAAAAACATAAACAACAACAACAAAAAAAGACAATACTGTCATTAAGGTAAGTATTCTTTTTTTCACATTAACAACACTAATTTCAGAGCTTGCGGTCATTCTTACTTCACTCAAATGCACATTAGTCTTGCAAAGCAAGCCAGAACTGCAGTCATTCCATTTGTACATAAGCATTACCCCATCCCAACTGCCTACCCAGACAATCTGCTTTGAGCCTACAAGGTTTAAAATAATGAAAATAAAAGGCCACGGTTACATTACTGTATTTCTTTCACATCACATAGCCAAGAACTTGCATGTGGTCTTACTTCACTTCTCCCATACAAACTTTACTCATGCAAAAGTAGAGTTTGTTTCAACAACAAAACATTGATAAGCCATCCTACTTTATTTTGACTAACCCTGCAAAATACACTAGGTTAAAAAAAACAGATGTCATCCACAAACGGCTCTCCAGAACACATTGCATACCTAGTATCTCTTTGACCCCTGCCAAGATATTATATTAAAAAAAAAAGAAAGAAAGTCAA